>NC_084564.2:10577500-10627500 GCF_033978685.3 Nerophis lumbriciformis | reverse complement strand
AGACACTGCAAAGGTGTGGTATTGTTTGAGCTACGGCATCATCTTTTGGACAAGTTCGTTCACTGCAGGTGTTGCGGGTTGAAAATGTACTTCCTGTTTCGTGCCTTAAACCGGAAGTATATCCCATTTCGTCTACTCTTCGTCTAGAGCGCCAGTATCAAACTCAAGGCCCGGGGGCCAGTTCTGGCCCGCCACATTGTTTTATGCGGCCCGCAAAAGCCTGGAAGTAAAGTGCATCAATAAAGCACTTCATCTTTTCTTACTAAATGTATTCGTTCTTTCAATTTTGACAGAAAATTGCATGCGATGCATACAATTGCATGTCTTTTAAACTTGAGAACAATCTGAACATGCAAGAAAATATTGTATAAACACGGGGGTATCCAAAGGCATATTGTTGGAATGCATATAATTGGTTGTACTTGTTTATTGTGTGTGTTGTATAAATGTGCTTATTTTATACTGGTATAAAGTATAAAAAGGCACTTTATTGTGCCTATAAATGTGCCTATTTTATACTTGTATAAAGTATGGAAAGGCACTTTATACAACACACACAATAAACAAGTAAAACCATTTTAATTGCATACACAGAGGAAGACACGTCCCAGTAAATGTTAGTGTTACAAACAGTTTTGGCAATACTTGTATAAAGTATAAAAAAGGCACATTTATATACTAAACACACAATAAACAAGTACTGTAAAACCAATTTAATTGCATACACAATCCCTGTAAATGTTAGTGTTACAAACAGTTTTGGCGCGGATCCCAGACAACCTTGAAAAGGTTCCATTGTCATTTATATTCCAAATAATATAATAAGAGAATTCTGTTTAATTGAGAATCCATTCTGAATGGAACAAAGATCCCACCTCGAATACACAGTGCTTTTTTTTCTGTCCAAATAAAAAGAACAAATACATTTAGCCAGTAAATACTTTGACGCACATTATTCCCAGCCTTTGGTGAACCTTATGAAATGAGCATTGAGTTTGATACAAACAGTCTGCAATGTTGTGAATTTTAAGCTACCTTTGTTTGCTGGGAGTTTGTTCCGGGCCTCTAGTGCGGCAAGGACGGCCACGCTGAAGGGGAACATTTGAACAATGGAGTCTTGGCTCAGAGGCGGCCCATAATCCTCCATGTTGGCATCACTGCCCTCCATAATGACGTCCAGCATGTCCAGGACATCTAGAGGAGAGAGCCGTGGTCAGGGAAAAGAGGCTTTGGGCGTGGACACAAGGAATTACCGTCTATGTGGGACACGGCGACACTGGCGGCGTCGCCCTCGGGGCCGTTCAGGTTGGACTGCAGTTCGGCCGCCTCCTGCACCAGGCTGGCAACTTTATCTGTGTACATGTGGGAATGGCTCACCACCCTGGCAAACACTTGCTGCAAGAAGCGCACGGCCGTCTCTTGTTGGCTGGGTTCTACTCGGTCCAGCTGGTCAAGCCAGAGTTCAAGTTCGGTCCAAGTGTACTCAAACACACCGGTGTCCTTTAACACCTGAAGGAGACACACGACATCCAACCATTTGCATAAACACATTATAATGGGACTGACTGGGAGTGCAGCGTGTCAGTACAGTAGGCGACGGTATGCAATGTAACTCCGCTTCTTAACACACCTGCTCTGCCAGAGAATAGGAAGATGTAGCAGGATTTACATTTGCCAAATTGGTGACTTCGTCACCATATTTAGTAGGGGTGTGGGAAAAAAATCGATTTGAATTCGAATCGCGATTCTCACGTTGTGCGATTCAGAATCGATTCTCATTTTTAAAAAATCTATTTATTTTTTATTTATTAAAAAAAAAAAAAAAAAATATATATATATATATATATATATATATATATATATATATATATATACACATTTTTAAAATTAATCAATCCAACAAAACAATACACAGCAATACCATAACAATGCAATCCAATTCCAAAACCAAACCCGACCAAGCAACACTCAGAACTGCAATAAACAGAGCAATTGAGAGGAGACACAAACACGACACAGAACAAACCAAAATTAGTGAAAGAAAAATTAATATTATCAACAACAGTATCAATATTAGTTACAATTTCAACATAGCAGTGATTAAAAATCCCCCATTGACATTATCATTAGACATTTATAAAAAAATAATAAAAAGAACAATAGTGTCACGGTGGCTTACACTTGCATCGCATCTCATAAGCTTGACAACACACTGTGTCCAATATTTTCACAAAGATAAAATAAGTCATATTTTTGGTTCATTTAATAGTTAAAACAAATTTACATTATTGCAATCAGTTGATAAAACATTGTCCTTTATAATTATAAAAGCTTTTTACAAAAATCTACTACTCTGCTTGCATGTCAGCAGACTGGGGTAGATCCTGCTGAAATCCTATGTATTGAATGAATAGACAATCCTTTTGAATCGGGAAAAAAAATTATTTTTGAATCGAGAATCGTGTTGAATTGAAAAAAAAAAAAATCAATTTTGAATCGAATCGTGACCCCAAGAATCGATATTGAATCGAATCGTGGGACACCCAAAGATTCACAGCCCTAATATTTAGTGAGTATTCAAACGCTTATGGATATCTGCTTTCAAAAAAACGACAAATCTATTTAATTTTTTCAGTGTTTTTCTAGTCAAGCCCCCACAAGCTTGGAACATTAAAAAAAAGACAAAAAGAGGCGACAGAAGTAAACATGTATTCGAAACATATTTGTTTTGCTTTTCATGATTTTTACTCACTCCCAAATCATCTGTCAGGGCAAGTTTTTTAAGTTATGTACATTTTGTCTACATTTACATGTACTAAAAATCTTTTAGAGCACAGCTTAAAACTCACTTCTTTACCGCAGATAACTTTTGATTTATGAGTTCATTGTGAGTCTTAAATGTTTAGTTTAGATTCCTTTGTGTGTCTCAGTCTCTGTTTCTGTTTTTTTTGTTTCTCCACTCGGGCTGTGCCCCGGGCTGATGTAACAGTTGGTTGGGGGGCGCATAATAAATGAAAATAACATAACATAACATAACATAAATGTATAGTCATGTATATCGGTACAGATCCATTACTAGTTTGAGCAGAGATTGTCATATAGAAATTAACTAGCGTATTTTTCGGACTATTAGTCGCAGTTTTTTTCATAGTTTGGCCGGGGGTGCGACTTATACTCAGGAGCGACTTATGTGTGAAATTATTAAAACATTAGCGTAAAATATCAAATAATATTATTTAGCTCATTTACGTAAGAGACTAGATAAGTATAAGATTTCATGGAATTTAGCGATTAGGAGTGACAGATTGTTTGGTAAACGTATAGCATGTTCTATATCCATCCATCCATCCATTTTCTACCGCTTATTCCCTTTTGGGGTCACGGGGGGCGCTGGAGCCTATCTCAGCTACAATCGGGCGGAAGGCGGGGTACACCCTGGACAAGTCTATATGTTATAGTTATTTGAATGACTCTTACCATAATATGTTACATTAACATACCAGTTGGTTATTTATGCCTCATATAACGTACACTTATTCAGCCTGTTGTTCACTATTCTTTATTTATTTTAAATTGCCTTTCAAATGTCTATTCTTGGTTTTTATCAAACACATTCCCCAAAAAATGCGACTTATACTCCAGTGCGACTTACCGTATTTTCCGCACTATAAGGCGCACCTAAAAACCACAAATTTTCTCAAAAGCTAACAGTGCGCCTTATAACCCGGTGCGCTTTATTACGATTCATTTTCATAAAGTTTAGGTCTCGCAACTACGGTAAACAGCCGCCATCTTTTTTCCCCGTAGAAGAAGCGCGCGGTGCATGCTGGGATATGTGACGTTTCATTTCCATTTGTGTGTTTATGTAAAGACCCCAAATGGCTCCTATTAAGTGTGTTGTCTGTCTAATTATAAATAATGCAGACGAGGCGTGTTAACTGAGTTCTCAACGTTTTCTCACAGCGTGCTCATAACCACATTCGAACTCCCAGCATACAACAACGCTTCTCAGGGCTACCGCGCATGCTCGTAACTATCGTTGCATGCTGGGTAGTGTAGTTGTTATATTTGCTAGCTCATAACAGCACATTGAGAGACACGCTTACGCGCTTAATTCAATACTCGCCGTCATTCCGGGTGGATTGACAAAAGACCTCCAGCCGCTAGATATTGGTGTCAACAGGGCATTCGAAGCTAGACTGCTAACTGCGTGGGAACTTCTCAGGGCTACCGCGCATGCTCGTAACTATCGTTGCATGCTGGGTAGTGTAGTTGTTATATTTGCTAGCTCATAACAGCACATTGAGAGACACGCTGACGCGCTTAATTCAATACTCGCCGTCATTCCGGGTGGATTGACAAAAGACCTCCAGCCGCTAGATATTGGTGTCAACAGGGCATTCGAAGCTAGACTGCTAACTGCGTGGGAACAATGGAAGACAGAAGGCGAACACACCTTCACTAAGACGAGGAGGCAGCGCCAGACGACGCCAACATCTGCCAGTGGATCGTAAATTTGCCCAACTTTTCACTTCGGACACCGAAGACGAAGGATTTACGAATGAAGAATAACTTCAGAAAGTAAGCGCTATGTTTATTTTGTGTGTTGTGACATTAACGTTCGAGCAACATTATGTTGCTATTGCTCTGCACTATTTTGAATTTTACTATGTTTGTGATTGCACATTTGCGTACATTTTGGGAGTGAACAGAGTTGTTAGAACGCTGGTTTTTAATATATTATTAAAGTTTGACTGACCTATCTGACTGTTTTTTTGACATTCCCTTTAGCGCAGCGTAGGCGCGGCTTATAGTCCGGGGCGGCTTATTGGTGGACAAAATTATGAAATATGTAATTCATAGAAGGTGCGGCTAATAATCCGGTGCGCCTTATAGTGCGGAAAATACGGTATATATATTTTTTCCCTTTTTTATTATGCATTTTCGGCAGGTGCGACTTATACTCCGGTGCGACTTATACTCCGAAAAATACGGTATACACCATAAAACATGTCACATGCTATGCCACATGAGTGTTTTTTAAGTCATAAGTTTGTGACATGAAAAACCCACAAGTAATGTAAAAAACATAGTGTTTACTTTTTGATAACAATATAAAACACAAAGCAGTTTGGCTAATGAAGATATAGTCAAATAAATAAGCTTTGTTCTTCTACAACAACACCATGTGGTTCAGTGCAACAGTTTGGCCGACAAAAATAAACAGGAGTGATACCTCACACATCTAATACACAATCTCCGTACCTCAGCATGTTGATTCTTCAGTCTGCTTTCAATTCGATGAGATGACAAAATATTGTCATACATACATACTTTTAGTGTGGGACAAATGCATCCGTCTCCAATATTGTCCACACCTGTCGCCATCTAATGACAGCAGCGCGCTCTTAAACGCACGCCGAGACGCTACGCTACGGAAGTGAAGTGAGGGAAATAAAGTGAAACAAGGCGTTCAGCTCCGTTTACTCCAAGGGAAAATCTACTGGAGCAAGGTCTGTGTAGTTGCACATGCGGCAACTTTGCTTCCAGGAAGTAAGCAGTGTTGCCTAAAATGCATTAATAAGTGACGGTTTTTCAATCAATAAAAATGTAAACGGTATTATTAACCGTCTGGAATTTTAACACGGTTTATCATTGTACCGTTTACCATAACATCCCTAATTATTACGCATGTCTAGCTTGTGTGTTATTGTGTGCTTAGCTGTTGTGTAGCTTCTAGCTCTGGTATCCTATAGCCGAGCACAGTGATTCTCAAACTGTGGTACGGGCTCCATTTAGTGGTATACCAAAGAATCACTTCATTAAATGTTCAAGCACAGTGTTACTGTTCAAACTGAGTGTAATGTTACAGTGGCCAAAAAATATTAAATATACTTGTTAAAGGGGAACTGCATTTTTTTGGGAATTTTGCCTATCTTTCACAATCATTATGAAAGAGATGGATTTTCTTTTCCATTGCATTCTAACTTGTAAATAAACGTAAATAAAAGTCCGTTTGCAGCGGAGCCAATGGAAGGTCCTCTATTCCGCCCAAAAAAACCTACTAAAAAACCATTTACATTTGAATGTTAACAAGTATTAGTGATATTGTTATTATAAGCGCTAACGCAGACAAACTATTTATAGCGGCAACGTGATCACTAACTTGTGTCCCTATGTTGACATCGACTGATGAGCTCCTTCCTCGTTTCCTTGCTTCCCGTAAGTTTATTCTAAATCATAAATCATCCCTCTCACCTGGATAGTAGAAGGACGAGAATGTATTTGAACAAATTGGTACACTTTGACAGCCATTTTAGACCCGGGAATGGCGAGAGCGACACGGAAAGACGGTTGTTTCCATCCCCCTTTTCTTCGCAAAGATTATGAGTCATTCTCTATCCAAACGGGAATACGTACATATAAACATCCTAGCAGTCTGCATCCTAATGACAGCAGACCTGGTAGAGTAAGTGATGTTTTATTATGTTTGATGGCTCTCATGTAGTCTACAGTAAATAATAATCGGGGATGATGTCGAAGAAAAAAAATAACGTTGTGATGCATTTTTTAAATTAATGCGCCGCGTATGCTTAAAATACGTAAATATTAAATGTTATTATGAATGTGTCTGTTACTACATTACATATATACTTGTAAATAAAACCTTAATAGAGGTGTTGGATGTTTTTTCAAAGGCTTTTTAGGTAGACTAGAGCGGCTTCCATAGGCTCCATTGTAAATAAGCTTTTATTTACTATTTAGAATGCATTACAAAAAAAAAAATTGATTGTGAACGATAGGCAAAATTCCCCCCAAAAAGTACAGATCCCCTTTAAATAAAGCCTCTACCTTGTTTTTAATGAATACGTAGGCCTACTACGCTACTGTATTTTAATGTTGGTCATTATGGTGGTACTTGGAGAGCCAAGTGCTTTCTGAGGTGGTACTTGGTGGAAAAAAGTTTGAGAACCACTTGCCTAGCAAGTTAAGCTTTTGTACATTAATTGACTAAAATGTAATAAAAAAGAGCAATCTTGTATGCCAGGGGTGCTCACACTTTTTCTGCAGGCGAGCTACCGGGTACTTTTCAATTGATCAAGTCGTGGGGATCTACCTCATTCATATATATAATTTATATTTACTTATTTATGAAACATGTTTTTGTTAACAAGTTAAAGGTGTTTAATGATAATACAAGCATGTTTAACACATATAGTTAATATTGTTAATAAATTAAAGGTGTTTAATGATAATACAAGCATGTTTAACACATATAGTTAATATTGTTAATAAATTAAAGGTGTTTAATGAAAATACAAGTTTGTTTAATACATATAGTTAATATTGTTAACAAGTTAAAGGTGATTAATGATAATACAAGCATGTTTAACACTTATAGTTAATATTGTTAAGTTAAAGGTGTTTAAAGATAATGCAAACATGTTCAACACATATAGTTAATATTGTTAACAAGTTAAAGATGTTTAGTGATAATGCAAGCATGTTTAACACATATAGTTAATATTGTTAATAAATTAAAGGTGTTTAATGAAAATACAAGTTTGTTTAATACATATAGTTAATATTGTTAACAAGTTAAAGGTGATTAATGATAATACAAGCATGTTTAACACTTATAGTTAATATTGTTAAGTTAAAGGTGTTTAAAGATAATGCAAACATGTTTAACACATATAGTTAATATTGTTAACAAGTTAAAGATGTTTAGTGATAATGCAAGCATGTTTAACACATATAGTTAATATTGTTAATAAATTAAAGGTGTTTAATGATAATACAAGAATGTTTAACACATAGTTAATATTGTTAACAAGTTAAAGGTGTTTAAAGATAATACAAGCATGTTTAACACTTATAGTTAATATTGGTAATAAGTTAAAGGTGTTTAAAGATAATACAAGCATGTTTAACACATAGTTAATATTGTTAATAAGTTAAAGGTGTTTAAAGATAATACAAGCATGTTTAACACATATAGTTAATATTGTTAATAAGTTAAAGGTGTTTAAAGATAATACAAGCATGTTTAACACATATAGTTAATATTGTTAATAAGTTAAAAGTGTTTAGAGATAATACAAGCATGTTTAACACATATAGATTCCTTTCTTTCATGAAGACAAGAATATAAGTTGGTGTATTACCTGATTGTGATGACTTGCATTGATTGGAATCAGACAGTAGTGCTGATAAGGTCCGCATTTTCGAATGGAGGAGAAAAAAAGTCCTACTTTCTGTCCAATACCACATGAAAGTGGTTGGTTTTTGGCATTTTATTTATCCAGCTTCCGTACTCCTTTGTATACACTTTACAAGAAATACATTGTCGGCAAACTCCGTAGCTTGCTAGATTGTGCACGCGAGCTTTCTGAGACTCTTATTTTGGTAGCGCAGGCAGGATGAAGTAGCGCTTTTATTGTGCAACTGTGCAGTCGGTCTTTGGAGTTTTGAAGACAGGTACGGCGCCAGAGTCTGTTGAAATAAAGTGTTTCTCGCCTTCCAGTCGGTAGTTTTAATGAGCTGGCAGCAGCCAGCGTCATCTCAGAAGACCCTCGGGGGCCGTGAATGTCAATCAAGTGACGAAAGTGACGTCATAGTGAAGATTTATGATCGCTCATTTTTAGGACTATTTTTTTAATGGCAGGCTGGTGATCGACTGACACAACCTCCGAGATCGACCGGTAGCTCGCGATCGACGTAATGAGCACCCCTGTTGTATGCCTATTGGAGGACATTTCGATGTTCGCTTTGCACAAGTAAACACGCTGTATCAGACATGATATCACACATTGGACCTGCAAGACCACATGATCCGGACTGATGTCTGCTGTCAATATCGGACCGGGGCATCCCGACTCCCAGATAAATAATGGAGATTGACAACAAGCTGCGGAGCCAACAGGAAAAAAAGAGGTTTCTTACTTTCACCACCAGCATCCGTGTGGAGGTCTTCAGTTGGCTGCAGCTGCTGTTGACAAACATCTTGAGGAGCAAATAAATCACTGACTTCTCTTCTTGACTAGCTTCCTGCAAAAGAGAGAAACAAACCCATCGAAAACACTTTTAATAACACCACACACATATACAAAAACTCATTTGCATGTATCAGGCATGTGATCTGAACTTAATGAAAAGGACTGGAGATAAGTCGCGGGTCTGAGGGCCGCAGGTCCAAGGTGGTGCCCTGGTGGGGGGGACAAGGGGGCAATCGGGCCTCTGATTGGCCTGTTCGTAATGTTTTGCCCTTATCTTAACCAACCGTGACTCATCATAGTAAAAAAAACAGCCAAACATGGATTTTCTTATACGTAAACCAACCAATCATCATTAATGTTTCCCGTATATGTTGTCTACTGCCCATGGAGTTGCACTAGCACAGTGGTTCTCAAATGGGGGTACGTGTACCCCTGGGGGTACTTGAAGGTATGCCAAGGGGTACGTGAGATTTTTTTTAAATATTCTAAAAATAGCAATAATTCAAAAATCCTTTATAAATATATTTATTGAATAATACTTCAACAAAATATGAATGTAAGTTCATAAACTCAGTCAAGCACAAGCTCAGGTTTCTCACTAAAATGTCTGTCAAAAAGAACTGTGAAAAGAAATGCAACAATGCAAAATTCAGTGTTGACAGGTAGATTTTTTTGTGGACATGTTCCATAAATATTGATGTTATAGATTTCCTTTTTTGTGAAGAAATGTTTAGAATTAAGTTCATGAATCCAGATGGATCTCTATTACAATCCCCAAAGAGGGCACTTTAAGTTCTATGTGTAGAAATCTTTATTTATAATTGAATCACTTGTTTATTTTTCAACAAGTTTTTAGTTATTTTTATATATTTTTTTCCAAATAGTTCACGAAAGACCACTACAAATGAGCAATATTTTGCACTGTTATACAATTTAATTATTCAGAAACTGATGACATAGTGCTGTATTTTACTTCTTTATCTCTTTTTTTCAACCACAAATGCTCTGCTCTGATTAGGGGGTAATTGAATTAAAAAAATGTTCACAGGGGGTACATCACTGAAAAAAGGTTGAGAACCACTGCACTAGCATATAGCATATCTAACCGCTACATGGGTCTAAAAATAGCTAAGCTACGGAAATCTACTGCCATACTGAAAAGCTACTGCCAAGCTACTGGGAAATTCGCTACGTAGCTTCGATTTTCAAGCTAATCATTTTTAATGGAAAACCGTAGTTTTTACCACTGCAGCCGTAAACCGGAATGGATTATCAAAAAACGTACTCATTACGAAAAAACCTAGTTGTCGGCAGGTATGGCAAATAGATGGATGAAGATTTTAACACGCATTGTAGGTTGGAAAAAACAAAGAAAAACGGAAAATATTTGTTAGAATACTTGTTTGTAAGTTATCACAAAAACTTTGTGTTACATTGAGTGTCTGGTGAGAAGACAAAAGCTGTCTTTGAAACCTACCAAGAGTAAGGCTCGTAAAACTCCACTGTGTAGGGGGAGGAAGCAAAATGAAGGTGTTCTGTTTTCTTTCATGTATGGTAATCAACAGAAAGATATTGTTCTAACCCAAGGACTTCAAAGCGGAGAGGAAGCAGGACCAGACTCACCTCCAGGCGACCTCTTCTTGAACCTCCTTCTTGAACTGTCTTATGAACGTCTTTTTTAACGATTTTACAACCTCTTCTTTTGAACTGTTCGGTAACCAAAAGCAACGCTGTTTACGACCCACTTCCCTCTGGAGGCAACTGTGGTCATGTGGACGGAGAAAGTCAAATAAAGAAGGAGGAGTACAATCTTTTGGCAGAGCGTGCTGAGATACTGTACAAGAGTACAGTGTACAGGCGATTCTCCTCAATTGAGTCCAAATTGAATTCTGTCTCTGTTTAATTCTTTGCCTCTTGTCTTGTTTAATAGATGTCATCAGAGTTTGAACCTGACAATGTATTTTTTAGATTTTTACACAGATAAAAAAGACGGATTTCCAACTATAGACGGAGAAATCAAATGCCTGATGTATACGTTTGGGCTGCGAATCTTTGGGTAACGCACGATTCAATTCGACACTTGAGGGGTAACGATTCGATTCAGAATTGATTCTCAATTCAAAATCCATCCATCCATCCATTTTATACTGCTTGTCCCTGTTGGGGGGTGCTGGAGCCAATATCAATATTTTTTAATAACATTGGTTGCCTACATTGTTTGCCAGTTCTATGATGAACTACATTCCTCCATAAAATAGATACATTTTTATATTACTTAAAAGAAAAGTGTTTTTGTTTAGTAAAATTCTACCCAAACATTTAATAAAATACAAATAAGGCAACAAGAGAAGTATCCAACACTTCTCTTTTCTAAAGTAAATGTGTACATAAGATATGATCAACAATATGATTTTTTTTTTAAAATAATTAGGAATTGTCACAAATAATGGTGATTCATGAAAAAAATATATTTTTTGACACCCCTAATATACATGATGTAACAAAATTAAAATCTTCTCAACCTGAAGGCGGAACCATGAGAACTTGCTGGCAGGAATGTCCAAGGCCAGTTGTAGAATCTGATGCTGAAGGACTGGGGCGACCTCTTTGTTCACTCCTCCCTCTGACACAACCCCTGCAGACGCCAGACAAAGTCAGGTTGGGGTCAAGACACTTTTTCATTTTACGAGGAGCTAGTATTACCTTTGAGGAACTTGCTGAAGTCAAATTTGCACTGGCTGACCAGGTGTGGAACTACTTTCTGGTAGAGACAAATCACCTGGAGGATCAGAGCTTTGAGCAGGATCACCTCGGGCGTTTCTGGAACTGTTACACACACACGCACACATTACATCAGTTAATGATGTAGTTTGAATTAGAATAATACACAAGAAGCAGTCACTGGGCAAAACATGAAGTGTATGAAAAGACAAGTCCTTATAAAGCTAAAGTAATGCTCAGTTCTGATGGTTTTCATGAAGTAACGATGCTTAATATTGTGGCTGTAGTAGCAACGGCATCATGCCGAGAGCGGTATCTCATATTTGGACCCTCTAAACAGGCTAAAAATAAAGCTCTAAAATCCACAAAAATAAACATATGGTTGAATCAAGTACAGGAGATCCTCAATCTATGTACTAATTATGTTTCTACAACGGCGATGTAAGTGGAGTTTTAGTATAAGTCGCTAATAGAATACCCAAGTACAGTGTAACCTTGATTTACGAAAGTAATTGGTTCTTAAACCGAAAAATTTGTATAGTGAAGCATAATTTCTCCATAAGAAACAATGTAAACATGAATAAATGGTTGCAGCCTTGACAAAAGTCCATGTTTTAGTGAAGGTTTGTACACAATATAAAGTGCTATACAGTACTGTATATCAAACAAACATAACAAGGAGGTGGTGGATTAACTATCTCTTTATCAACAAGCTAAATCAACAACGACTAGCTTAACTGAGCTGTATGTGCTGCCCTGCTAACACGTGCACACGCACAAAAGTCCCTTAAGTGCCCTCACAAACGATCAGAAATCGCAAAAATCCCTAACTTTAATAACCATATTGCAACTATAATAAACATTTTAAAAAGTACTGTAATTTTCGGACTATAAGGCGCACTTAAAATCCTTTCATTTTCCCAAAAATCAACAGTGCGCCTTATAACCCGGAGCGCCCAATGTACGGCATAATTCTGGTTGTGCTTACTGACCGCAAAGCAATTTTATTTGGTATGTGGTGTAATGATAAGAGATACGTGTAGACTGCAATATGATGGCAGTAAACAACACCAAAACTTCAAATGTTCCATTGAGAATATAGAACATTACACCAAGACCTCAATAAAGCCACGATTTGCAACTAATCGCCGGAGTCCGGAGCTGTGGAGACCCACTGCCGGGTAGAGTGAAGGGTGTTGCCCACGAGAATACATCGGCCCCGGAGGAGTGTCTCCCCTGCGCACCTCGACTATGGTCTGGGAGCCGGAAGCAGGAAAGGTGCAACACATGTTTGACGTGTTGTCAGAAGCAGCTGCTGAACAATGTCGGCAAACCTCCGTCCTCCATTGTTGTATCGCGCAGCCAAAGTGTTCCCAAAAGGGAGATCTTAACGAGGCAAGATGGTCTTCCAGCTCTGGCTTTTACATGTTGTCCTAGCCCGGTCGCTGCTCGCATGTGTACTCGTTCGGTACACCTCCGAATCGAACCGAAACCCCCGTACCGAAACGGTTCAATACAAATACACGTACCGTTACACCCCTATAATTGAGTATTATCATCTTGAAAAATGGGGCAATTATTTGATATCGCAGCGTGTATTGGATCTCCTTGATTAGCGTGTGCCTAATAAAGTGGCCAGGTTCTTACCAGACACTTTGTTGTTCTTGTTCGCCTGTTTTGCTCCCACTTTCTGGTCGGTCTCACTTTCCTTCTTGGTGTGCGATTGCCACCTTTCAACGATGTTGGTCATATCGGGCAAAATCTAGAACAAAAAGGAAGAGGTTCTCAAAGTGAAATGCTTTTAAATTTGAGGTGTGTTGTTGGTGCAAACCTTGCTGAGCGTCTCTCGGTACTGCTGGAGCAGCTCGCCCATTATTTCAGGCGTGTACACGTCAGAACGGTACTCCAGAAGGAATGCCGCGTTCGTGTCCGCCTTTTTCAAGATGAAGCCGATGGTGGAGAAGGTGGTGAGCTGCGCGGCGGTGTTGGCTAACTGCGGAGAGGACGCGAGAGGGTGGTCGGTCGCTCGTCTGTGTTGTTGAGCGTGCATGTTACCTACACTCATGCCCTGCTTGAAGAAGGCCTTGGTGCAGACCGGAGGAAGCGAGATGGCCAGGATCATGGACAGCAGGCGAGGAATAGGAATGAGCTCGTTGGCTTGGAACACGATGCCGATCCCTGGCTGGGCCTCGTAGATCTGACGGGGATGTAAAGGACGTTAGTCGCAACTCTTGTGCACGCTCACATGGCATTTCATTAGGCACACCTACACGACCAAAGATTCTGTCAGGATTATTTTTACCTCATACACTTTCCCTTCATTTTTTTTTATTACAATCTATACTTAAATTATTGAACAATAGGTCAATATCAATAAAAATGCAACATAACCTAAAGTTTTGTTTTGATAATTATTTTTCATAGTTATTCATTTAAATACTTACATCTGCATTTACTTTCTATTTAGATATTAATCTCTATTTCTTTACATTTCCTTCATAATTGTCACTTGTTTTATTATTTAACTCCTGTGGTTTCTTCTCCCTTATATTATTTTGCATAAGAAATTTGTTTTGTTTTTTTGCATAAAATATAATGTAACTAATACCCAATTATGTAAATTGAAAAAGTCAACATCAAATTATCTTTTCTCATATTAATCTAAGAATTAAAAAAATTGGCCATTCATTTTAAAAAGGAATTTAGTATTTTATCTTTAGATAGTAATCCCTATTTCCTTAAAAGTTTTTATATTAATTTGAAAAAAAAAATTATCTGTTGTTTTAAGCTACAATATGTATGTGTTTTTATTTATTTTTTTAAACATTTCTTTACGCTTTTTCCACCTGAGTGTTTGCTGAACACCATAAATATATCAAACATTTTTAATTGGCTTTCTTACTGATATCCAAAATGCTGATATTGCCCAACATTTATTTTACAATACCGATATCAAGCAATACCGATACAGTATTTATTTCGGACATGTTTGAAAAAAAAAAAAAAAAAGCAACAAAAAACGTGTACCGGTATATACATACATACATACATACATACATACATACATACATACATACAGGTATATGTGTATACATACTGTACATATATGTATAAACATACATACACATATGTATATGAATATACATATGTATATGAATATATATATATATATATATATATATATATATATATATATATACTCTATATATAAGTATGTATGTATGTATATGTATATATATACATACATATTATTTACCGTCCAGACCTGTCATCCCTCAACAAGCGCAGCGAAATTGTAACAACATGCCGCCATAGACGGAAACACCTCCTAGGTAACACATGAGCCAATCACCACGCCCCTAGGCCAGCCTGTACCCACCCACTCTGTGCCCTATATAAACCATGGTATGCGAATGCTCCCATTAAAATCTCCTGATGATTGAGGGTACCCCCCCTCATGAAACAGGCCTGTAGAGATGAAATAGTCTTGTGATTTTTTTCCCACACATACATACATATATATATATATATACATACATATATATATATATATATATATATATATATATATATATATATACATACATATATATATATATATATACATACATATATATATATATATACATACATATATATATATATATATATATACATATATATATATATATATATATACACATATATATATATATATATATATATATATATATATATATATATATATACACACACATATATATACATATATATATATATATATATATATATATATATACGTGTATATATATATATATATATATATATATATATCGATTCTTGGGGGGTCACGATTCGATTCAAAATCGATTTTTTTCGATTCAACGCGATTCTCGGTTCAAAAAACGATATTTTCCCGTTTCAAAATGATTCTCTATTCATTCAATACATAGGATTTCAGCAGGATCTACCCCAGTCTGCTGACATGCAAGCAGAGTAGTAGATTTTTGTAAAAAGCTTTTATAATTGTAAAGGACAATATTTTATCAACTGATTGCAATAATGTAAATTTATTTCAACTATTAAATGAACCAAAAATATGACTTATTTTATCTTTGTGAAAATATTAGACACAGTGTGTTGTCAAGCTTATGACTTGTTATGTATGTTTGATATACAGTGCTGTATATAGCACTTTATATTGTGTTCAAAGTGTACAAACCTTCACTAAAACATGGACTTTTGTCGAAACTGGAACCAATTATTCATGTTTACATTGTTTCTTATGGAGAAAGTCGCTTCACGATACAAACTTTTTCATTTACGAACCCTGTTCAAGAGCCAATTAAGTTTGTAAATCCTGGTTCCACAGCATTTACACTTTTGTCACAACAACAAATAGTCTTTTAATACATTTATAAGTAAGAATGTAAATAATAATGTTGATAATTGTATAATAATTTCTCTGTGGCACAAACATTTGTATAGTACAAAATATGAAACTATATACTAATACAATCATTACATTTACTAATGACTTGAGATTTCTATTTTTTTCAACACTTATGTGTTATGGTGTAAGAATTATCAATATTAGGCATGGAGAAGGGATGAAATATAGGAACTATATGTTTGAAACAAATAAATTATATTATTATAAACTGTTTATTTAGCATTTTTATTTATTTATTTTTCTCTCATTATTGGACATCCCAAATAGTTTTCTTATTCTTGTTGTTATCAAGTCATGCCTTTATGTTTTTACTTGTATCCGAGTGACAGTGTTGGTGCTCCAAGGAGTTGGCGAGCGTACCTTCTTGAGCAGCCTGACAGTGTCCTGCCAAGCACTGTTGGGCCGAGGCGTGTACCAGTGCCGCGTCTCCTTGAAGTATCTCGTCACCACGTCTGGACTCGCTCTCAATGTCTGGGCCGCCAGCTGGGCCACCAGCTCGTCCTCGGTCGCCTGTTTCAGGCCCACCAGGAACTGCAGCAGGATGATGTTTCCAGCTCTGTGGAGAGTGAGGAGCGCGCAGACAACTTAGGGGAAGAGGAGTGAAACGTGTATTCTCCAAACGTTTTCCACTGAGGGCCGCACACCGAAAAATTAAAGCATGCACGGGCCATTTTGATATTTTTCATTTTCAAACCCAATGCAACAAACAATTTTTTTTTTACCATTACTGCTCCCTTCAATGTTAGTCCCAGGGACCCAAAAGGGTCTCCGTAATTAAAAAGTGTTAAAAATTAGTAATATATTATATATATATATACTTGCAGTGTGTATATTGTACATATTACATATTGTTATGAAGGTGTCTGTTACTACATTATATATATATACCGTATTTTTCGGATTATAAGTCGCAGTTTTTTTCATAGTTTGGTGCGACTTATACTCAGGAGCGACTTATGTATGAAATGATTAACACATTAGCGTAAAATATCAAATAATATTATTTAGCTCATTCACGTAAGAGACTAAAAAGTTAAAAGTTAAAGTACCAATGATTGTCACACACACACTAGGTGTGGCGAGATTATTCTCTGCATTTGACCCATCACCCTTGATCACCCCCTGGGAGGTGAGGAGAGCAGTGGGCAGCAGCGGTGGCCGCGCCCGGGAATCATTTTGGTGATTTAACCCCCAATTCCAACCCTTGATGCTGAGTGCCAAGCAGGGAGGTAATGGGTCCCATTTTTTTATAGTCTTTGGTATGACTCGGCCGGGGTTTGAACTCACAACCTACCGATCTCAGACTAGACCAGGGGTCGGCAACCCAAAATGTTGAAAGAGCCATATTGGACCAATAATACAAAAACAAATCTGTCTGGAGCCGCAAAAAATTAAAAGCTTTATTACATACAGATAGTGTGTCATGAGATATAAATTGAATTAAGAGGACTTAAAGGAAACTAAATATAGCTACAAACGAGGCAAAATGATGCAATATGTACATACAGCTAGCCTAAATAGCATGTTAGCATCGATTAGCTTGCAGTCATGCAGAGACCAAATATGTCTGATTAGCACTCCACACAAGTCAATAACATCAACAAAACTCACCTTTGTGCATTCACGCACAACATTAAAAGTTTGGTGTACAAAATGAGACAGAAAAAGAAGTGGCATAAAACATGTTCTAGAAAGTCGGAGAAAGTTGCACATGTAAACAAACTACAATGAGTTCAAGGACCGCCAAAATTAGTAGGACAAAACCGCGCTCGCCAAATACTCGAATCAGTGAAGCATGTTTAATATAAACAGTGTGCTTTATAACAATTAGGGAGGTTTGTGTCATGTTTGTCCTCCTACAGAAACCATACTAACACAAAAAACATTTTTTCCCCTCATTTTTTTTCCATTTTTCATACATTTTTGAAAAAGCTCCAGAGAACCACTAGGGCGGCGCTAAAGAGCCGCATGCGGCTCTAGAGCCGCGGGTTGCAGACCCCCGGACTAGACGTATAAGATTTCATGGGATTTAGCGATTAGGAGTGACAAATTGTTTGGTAAACGTATAGCATGTTCTATATGTTATAGTTATTTGAATGACTCTTACCATAATATGTTACGTTAACATACCAGTTGGTTATTTATGCCTCATAGAACGTACACTTATTCAGCCTGTTGTTCACTATTCTTTATTTATTTTAAATTGCCTTTCAAATGTCTATTCTTGGTGTTGGTTTTTATCAAATACATTTCCCCAAAAAATGCGACTTATACTCCAGTGCGACTTATATATGTTTTTTTCCTTCTTTATTATGCATTTTCGGCCGGTGCGACTTATACTCCGGAGCGACTTATACTCCGAAAAATACGGTACTTGTAGTGTGTATATTGTACATATTACATATTGTTATGGAGGTGTCTTTTACTACATTATATATATACTTGCAGTGTGTATATAAAACGTTGGAGGGTTTTGAAGTCGTTTTAGAGAATTTGATGACTCCTATTAGCCACATCTTCCAAGCGTTTTTTATCATCTTTAAAATCCCCCCAAAAAAGACGTATGTTCTTGTCTCTCATAATGATTGTGAACGATAGGCAAAAAAAAGAAGAAAAAAAGCGCAGTTCCTCCTTAAAAATTGCAGAAAATTACCCATGTTAAAGGGGAACATTATCACCAGACCTATGTAAGCGTCAATATATACCTTGATGTTGCAGAAAAAAGACCATATATTTTTTTAACCGATTTCCGAACTCTAAATGGGTGAATTTTGGCGAATTAAACGCCTTTCTATTATTCGCTCTCGGAGCGATGACGTCACATTGTGACGTCACATTGGGAAGCAATCCGCCATTTTCTCACTTTCGTCGGTGTGTTGTCGGAGGGTGTAACAACACGAACAGGGACGGATTCAAGTTGCACCAGTGGCCCAAAGATGCGAAAGTGGCAAGAAATTGGACGAAATTTGTTCAAAATACGAGGCTGTGGGGAAAGCCGACAAAATGGTCAGTCGTTTGTTCCGCACACTTTACCGACGAAAGCTATGCTACGACAAAGATGGCAAGAATGTGTGGATATCCTGCGACACTCAAAGCAGATGCATTTCCAACGATAAAGTCAGAGAAATCTGCCGCCAAACCCCCATTGAATCTGCCGGAGTGTGTGAGCAATTCAGGGACAAAGGACCTCGGTAGCACGGCAAGCAATGGCGGCAGTTTGTTCCCGCAGACGAGCGAGCTAAACCCCCTGGATGTCTTGGCTCACACCGTCCCTTATGCCACCGAAGATGATCAAGAGAAGAATATCGACCCTAGCTTCCCTGGCCTGCTGACATCAACTCCAAAACTGGACATATCAGCTTTCAGGAAAAGAGAGCGGATGAGGGTATGTCTACAGAATATATTAATTGATGAAAATTTACGTAAATTATTATACATAAACTGTGTTTACCAATAATTTAGATTAAAAACATTTATTTTTTTCAATCATTCGAGTACATTCGGGTAGTCTTGTGTAATGCAGTATTTTGTGTCTATTTAGGTATGGTTAACCTGAGTGCTGAAATCGTGGAAAAATATATGTTCTTAGCGCGCCTGAAATGGGCTGTCTGCACTCTCAAAGTGCATGTTGTTGCCAAATGTATTTCATATGCTGTAAACGTAGTTCATAGTTGTTAGTAATTATCTTATCAGACAGTGTTAAGCCGCTGAAATCCGAGTCTGAATCCGAGCTAATGTCGCTATACCTTGCTGTTTGTTTGTATTGGTATCACTGTGTGACGTCACAGGAAAATGGACGGGTGTATATAACGATGGTTAAAATCAGGCACTTTGAAGCTTTTTTTAGGGATATTGCGTGATGGGTAACATTTTGAAAAAAACGTCGAAAAATAAAATAAGCCACTGGGAACTGATTTTTAATGATTTTAACCCTTCTGAAATTGTGATAATGTTCCCCTTTAAGTATTAGTTTCCCTAAAACAACTTGACACATACAGTATGTTTGGGTTTGACTTTGTCTAAGTTCACTTTTATATACAACGTATACCGGTATTCAACGGGATGGAAGTTTTGGTCCAACAATACTTGCCTGCCGGCCGTGCCAAAGCTGGCATCATGAAAGGGGATCCCGTGCTTCCTGGAGCAGCACAGGTCCAGAAGAAAACTGTGAACGAGCTTCCTCACCACGGTTATCCCAGTCGGATCGGAGTCCTGCTCCATGTTTCCACATCACATCATTTAGAACAACTCAAGCAAAGTCAAGAGCGCTTATTGAACCGTGACAGAAACTCACCCCCTCATCACCCGCGGTGGCGTCCACAATCCCGTTCCATTTGTACAGCGAAGCAATGTGGGATATGGTGGCGGCTGTGAAGAGGCGCACTTTTTGCGTCTTGCTAATAACCTTGTCGAAGAGGACCTGCAGCGAGGACAGAGCATGTTAAACAAACTCGATGAAGCCATCAGGACTGAACAAAACCAGCTGAGCGTGCACTTACTTTGGTCTTCAGCGTGGACAAAACGAGATTGACTATGGACATCCTGTCCTCCTTCAGCCCCGTGCTCAGGATGGCCGGCAGGAACTCTGTTGCAACAAATCAACATGAAAAAAAAAAAGAAGCTTCTTCTGACAATAGAGTTGATTCTCTTGCAGAATATTAATACAAAAGTATGTACAGTTGTGGTCAAAGGTTTAACATTGTTACGTTCCACGTAGGCCTCTATACACTACACACGTAGGATTTGTTTGTGTATAGAGACACCAGGCTGTCACCCTTGTATGTTTTGGACCCCCTCTTTGGCTAGAGTAGATAGGTAGGTTTTTGGTTTGTGATAATTAAATAGCTTCAGTTAGTCAGCTTACCTTTTCTTTTCTAGAGGTGTATTTTGGTATGTTTTGTTCATTTCTTTGACAGCACCTGTATTCCCAAGCTAGGCTAGTGTTGTGTCTTGTTGTAAACCCCCCCCCCCCCATGGTTACTTTTCAATAACACTAGTTTTTGTTTTCAATTCTTGGCTTCGGTGTCTTTTTTACAACTGATTTGGTTTATACAATTTTATGTTGCGTTCCCCTATAGTCCCTAGACGCTGAGCCATCAGGGAACGTAACAAACATACACTTGTAAAGAACATAATGGCATGGCTGTCTTGAGTTGTGAATTTGTGTTTTATCTGACATCACATGGACAAAAATAAGACTTTCTGGAGGAAAGTTGAGAAATGGAGCTGTTTGGCCACAATACCCAGCAATATGTTTGGAGAAGAAAAGATGAGGCCTTTAATCCCAGGAACACCATTCCTACCGTCAAGCATGGTGGTGGTAGTATTATGCTCTGGGCCTATTTTGCTGCCAATGGAACTGGTGCTTTACGAGAGTAAATGGGACAATGAAAAAGAAGGATTACCTCAAATTCTTCAGGACAAGCTAAAATCATCAGCCCGGAGGTTGGGTCTTGGGCGCAGTTGGGTGTTCCAACAGGACAATGACCCCAAACACACGTCAAAAGTGGTAAAGGAATGGCTAAATCAGGCTAGAATGAAGGTTTTAAAATGGCCTTCCCAAAGTCCTGACTTAAATGTGTGGACAATGCTGAAGAAACAAGTCCATGTGAGAAAACCAACATATTTAGCTGATCTGCACCAAATTTGTCAAGAGGAGTGGTCAAAAATTCAAGCAGGAGCTTGTGGATGGCTACCAAAAGCGCCTTATTGCAGTGAAACTTCCCAAGGGACATGTAAGCAAATATTAACATTGCTGTATGTATAATTTTGATTTGCTCACATTTTCAGTAGACCCATAATAAATTCATAAAAGAACCAAACTTCATGAATGTTTTTTGTGACCAACAAGTATGTACTCCAATCACTCTATCACAAAAAAATAAGAGTTGTAGAAATGATTGGAAACTCAAGACAGCCATGACATTATGCTCTTTCTAAACTTTTGACCACGACTGTACATCCACCAGTATGATATGAAATATTTCCACGGATATTAATGTGATGGCTTTTAAAATGTTATTGGATCCCAGTGAGTCACCAGAGTAAGATTATTTTAACAAAATATTGTACCATGGTAAATCTGCATTCTTCTCCTCCTGGCCGAAATGCTCAATTGAACAGGCTCCACCCCACAACCACGCCTACTCTATTGCGATTGGTCAAGAGTCAAAGGGATGTAATCGTATGAGCAGGGTTTCCTTTACATGTAATTGATCGTTGCGCATCGCCACGGCAAAATAAAAGCCACCACACCTTAAAAGTGTGTTATTTTACATGAAAACAAACTGACTAAGAATTATATTGTGTGAATGGATATACTATATTACATATACTGTAAATTCCGGACTATAAGCTGCAATTTTTTTTCCCTTAAACTTTGAACCCTGCGGCTTATAAAACGGTGTGGCTAATTTGTGGATTTTTCTCCAATAACAGCCAATAAAAATAGTTTTAAAATTTTTTTTTTTTTTTAAAGCAAATACACCTAGAACGTGTTTTGTTTGTGCTATGCTTCCATCGTATGGACAAATTCGCTCACTGCAAGTGTCCTTCTATTTACGGGTAGTGCTTTGTTTTGGGCTTTTTCGAGCCGAGTGCTGTGTTCGGCTTCTAACCGTGCATAGCGTCTACTTGTATGGTTTCTTCATTCTTCACTCCAGGCAACATTTTAAGTTTTACAATATCACTAAAACCATACTTGCCAACCCTCCCGAATTTTCCGGGAGACTCCCGAAACTCAGCGCCTCTCCCGAAAACCTCCCAGGACAAATATTCTCCCGAAAATCTCCCGATTTTCAGCCGGAGCTGGAGGCCACGCCCCCTCCAGCTCCATGCGACCTGATTGAGGACAGCCTTTTTTCATGACGGGAGGACAACAGGGTGACAAGAACTAAATCATCCAGACTAGAGATAAATTGTATTATGTTTATCTTACCTAAAAATAAATATATATATTAATTTTAAAAAAATAAATAAATTTTTACTATATTTTGCTAAAAACATCAAAATTTATTATATTTTTATTTGTATTTTTTCTGACTCCTTATTACATTCAGCCATAGAATTATACATTAAAATAAACATATTTGAAATAATTCATTTTAAATGATCATAATAATGATCATAATAATTCATTTAAAATGACCATATTTAATTATTAAAATAATTGCTTGTTTATCAACAACTTTAACATTTTATTCATTACATTTTGAAGCTCTCAGAAGCCAAGTTATGTTATATTCCTTAATATTTATTTATTTAAGTTTGAAGTATCAATTATCTAAACACAGTCTTGTTTGCATATTTTCAGGATGTATATATATATATATATATATATATATATATATATATTTGAAATACTTGACTTAGTGAATTCTAGCTGTCAATATACTCCTCCCCTCTTAACCACAGTACCTGCTAACATGTATTTGAGATCTGCATAAGTCCTGAAAATTTGCGCGCATCCGCCATTGTGTCCGTGCTTACACCATAGTCAATAAGCTTCTTCCTTTTTAAAGTTAAAAGTTAAAGTTAAAGTACCAATGATTGTCACACACACACTAGGTGTGGCGAAATTATTCTCTGCATTTGACCCATCACCCTTGATCACCCCCTGGGAGGTGAGGGGAGCAGTGGGCAGCAGCGGTGGTCGCGCCCGGGAATCATTTTTGGTGATTTAACCCCCAATTCCAACCCTTGATGCTGAGTGCCAAGCAGGGAGGTAATGGGTCCCATTTTTATAGTCTTTGGTATGACTCGGCCGGGGTTTGAACTCACAACCTACCGATCTCAGGGCGGACACTCTAACCACTAGGCCACTGAGTAGGTATTTTCTCTACCTTCTTGTTGTGGGACATTCATCCTCCGCTGTTGCCATTTCTAATATAAAGTAGCGTAAAGCTCTAACTCATATCTGTCAGTAGACTTGCTATGGAAGCGCTAAAAACTACCGGTGTAGTGAGTTTACATAATAAACACATGGAACTTTATTTATTAGAGAGTACCGGTCGGACGGTTTTTCATGGGACACATGAAACGGATGAGAAGATGATGCTCTGTTATTGAGGTAAGTAAAGTCTGAATTAGGGATGTCCCGATCCGATATTTGGATCGGATCGGCCGCCGATATTTGCAAAAAAATGCGTATCGGCAAGGCATGGGAAAATGCCGATCCAGATCCAGTTTAAAAAAAACTTCGGTCCGTGCTTTCCAACGCACCGATTTAAATAATACATTCCACTTTTCTGCTGCTCCCTAATTTCCGTTCCGCATTTTCCAGCACACCTTCAACACATCCACAGGTCTGTGGATTCTCACGTAGTTGCTTCTAGCTGCTGGCATTACACGACAGGCTCTTCTCACTCTTTCCTGTGTCTCCCTCTCACAGACAGCGAGCGCACCTTCTTACACACGTCACATACTGTCACGTCATACGTCACATACATATACGCCCTCCCCGAGCAGAGAGGTAGCAGCATGGCTAACGTTAGCTGTGATGCTAGCGCAGCCGCTAAGGTGCGCGCCTGCTCAAGCATCCTCTGCGCACGGCAATTATATGCCACGCACAAAATCAAATAAAAAAATAAGCGCATAACAATTTTCGACACACGGACACGACAGAGAAAACAGTTTTCGTCATCGTTGTTCAAATATTGTAACGTCTGTCGAGACGCTTATCTCCATTCGGTGCCACACGCCCACACCATCAAAATGCAGAGGCAAACATTTCCAGATCAACACCGTATGAAAAAATAGTGATTTTTTTAGTTGTGATTTCCTTCTCTGCATGAAAGTTTAAAAGTAGCATATATTAATGCAGTATGAAGAAGAATGTTTTAATGTAGACACATAGAATCACCATACTGCTGTGATTATATGCATCAAGTGTTCATTCAAGGCTAAGGCAAAATATCGAGATATATATCGTGTATCGCAATATGGCCTTAAAATATTGCAATATTAAAAAAAGGCCATATCGCCCAGCCCTAGTTCAATGATGCCATTTCTGTTTGTCATGTATAATTTGGTCTATTTTGTGTTTATCCTTGAATAAACAGGTCAGTTTCTTGTTACCAACCATTGTGTATTATTCAAACTCCCCTAATTCAGCTGGCTAGTTGTTATCAAGAGTACTAAAACCCTTTTCAACATGATTCTGACAACTAAGTAGGCTAAATAACTTTAAACTTTAATACATGCTCGGATAGGCCAGTATCGGTCAGTATCGGTATCGGATCGGAAGTGCAAAAACAATATCGGTATCGGATCGGAAATGCAAAAACCTGGATCGGGACATCCCTAGTCTGAATGTCATTAAAACAGTTAGCTCCATCTTTTGACACCTCGACTCCCGTCCTTGCACGCTACGCCGCTACAACAAAGATGACAAGGGGGTAAGACGCTGTCGAAATGCAGCCACGTAAATAAGACCGGCCACAAAACGGCACATTCTGAAGCGACGGTCAGAGAGCGACTTGAAGATGGTCTGTAAAACATCATCTATGCAACATTTTGACCAAAGAACCACCATTACATGTTATGTAGACCACAAGGACGTGTTTTAAATTAAGACAAAAATCTTAATATGACCCCTTTAATGCGCCTTATAATTCGTAGCGCTTTTTGTATGAAAATAGACCTAAATAGACCCGCTCATCGGCAGTGCGCCTTATAATCCGGTGCTGGAAAATAGGATAAGTGTGAAAAGTTTACAATGCAGCAAGCACCCATGTTACCTTTGATCTCCATTATACGTCCAATGGTTGCACTGTCTCCTGACACCAAGAAGGCCAGCACAAACTGGATGAAGGCCATGCGGACGTCAGGTTTTCCCTGAAAAGGTGTGATGATATTCAGTCAAAAGGAAGAAAAGAGACGGTTGTATTAAAGCAGGGGTCTCACACCTGCGGGAACGTCTTGTGGCTCTCTACTTAACTTCACAGTTTAGTGTCATGTAATTGCTGTCTGCCCACCCTGGCCATTTAATAGTTAAATATCCTAACAATATTCAGTCCCTCCAGGAGTTCTCTGGCATTTTTTTGGGGATCGTTGAAACGCCTGAATTCACATGCAGCGATACTTTGAGGCTTTTTATTTTCAATAACATGGAATCAACTTGTGATTCTATGAATTTGATATCAATGTTTGAAGTCTTCAAAGCACAGGATTGCAACACAAATTGGACAACAAATTCTGTATTCATGCTTTACACGTTTTTTTACCACAAAGCCCTAAAATTTGACACTAGATAGTACAGTGGTCTGCAACCCGCGGCTCTAGCGCCGCCCTAGTGGCTCTCTGGAGCTTTTTCAAAAAATGTATGAAAAATGGAAAAAGATGAGGGGAAAAAAATATATTTTTGTTTTAATATGGTTTCTGTAGGAGGACAAACATGACACAAACCTCCCTAATTGTTACCAAGCACACTGTTTATATTAAACATGCTTCACTGATTCGAGTATTTGGCGAGCGCCGTTTTGTCCTACTAATTTTGGCGGTCCTTGAACTCACCGTAGTTTGTTTACATGTATAACTTTCTCCGACTTTCTAGGACGTGTTTTATGCCACTTCTTTTTCTGTCTCATTTTGTCCACCAAACTTTTAAGGTTGTGCATGAAAGGTGAGTTTTGTTGATGTTATTGACTTGTGTGGAGTGCTAATCAGACATATTTGGTCACTGCATGACTGCAAGCTAATTGATGCTAACATGCTATTTAGGCTAGCTACATGTACATATTGCATCATTATGCCTCATTTGTAGCTATATTTGAGGTCATTTAGTTTCATTTAAGTCCTCTTAATTCCATGACACACTATCTGTATGTAATATGGCTTTTTTTTTGCGGCTCCAGACAGATTTGTTTTTGTATTTTTGGTCCATTATGGCTCTTTCAACATTTTGGGTTGCCGACCCCTGAGATAGTAGGACTGTGAATCTTTAAGCAACACACGACACTATTCCATTCAGAATCGATTCATGATTCAAACTGACTCTCGATTCAAAATCAATACATTTTAATAACATTGGGTGCTGGGTCTATGATTAACAACAGTCCTTCATAAAATAGACAAACAGCTCTGATACATTTTTATAATACCATCCATCCATTTTCTACCGCTTGTCCCTGCAGCATTTTTATAATAATTCAAAGAAAACTGGTTTTGTTTAATAAAATTCTACCCAAAAATGTAATAAAGTCAAATACAAATACTATTTTCAAAAGTAAATCTGTACAGCAGATATGATCATCTACCTATCATTTACCATGAATTGATTAACGCTATACATTTTCGTTTTTAGTATAGTATTTAAGAAGTATTGTGTATGTCTTCTCAATTGCTTTGTAAATGTATATCTTAAGTATTGTAAAACTGGGATTGGGTTAGATTTGGGGTTGCTCTACTTTCTATTAATAGATTAACATTCCTGGATTTTTGTAAATAATATTTTTTAAATAAATTGAAAAAAAACATATTTTTAAGGCCAACACTGTGCATTTAAGTTGTATGTCAGCAGCCAAGAGGAGCTTTTGTAATCTGTTTTGATCAAATAAAAGAATCGTGTTGAATTGAGAATCGATTCTGAATTGAAATGTCACCCCAAGACTCGGGATCGAATTGTAAAAAAATACATTCCCTAATTATCTTACCCCACTTAAATAAAGATGAAATACATATATAAATACATGTAAACTAGGAAGTAAATGCACTGCAGACATCAACAGGAAGACTTTTTCATCTTTACCTTGCGATCTTTCCACTTGACGAGATCAGTGAGCGTTTTATTGATGTAAACGTAACTTAGGACCTCTCTGGCAGCTTCGGGCCCCTGAGATATGGACGCAGACAGCAGGTTGAGGCACAGGCGCACCAATCTGTAGGAAAAAACGTTTCTAAGTATGAGATAAGTGCTTCTGCCAAGTATCCTCAGATTAGACTCGCCTGTGATTCCGTGATTGAAAACACCCTTGAATCATCCTCATGTGGCCGGAAACTGTTTTTTTCACGATTGCGTTGCCGACCATGCGGAAGTGGGACAAATCACTGGCTGTCCTCAGGAGAATCACCTCCAAACTCTCGAAGATCAGCAACATCTGCACACATTTGAAGCTCAGATTAGATAGAGCCTGACTCACTTTAAGAAATCAAACACATTTCATGAGACTGCGGCCTCACCTCACTCTCTATTTGTTTGTCTCCTTCCAGCAGTTGGAATATCTCCGCACACTCCATGGAGATTTTCACGTAACCTTCTACCACATCGTACAGCTGGGGGGATGGCAGCTTCCTGGCGATGTCTATGAAGGTTTCAAGTCCTGCAAGGCCATTAAAAAGTTAACCATAGGGAGAAAGTCTCAGTGAATAAATGACACAAATCTCACGAGCGATCCATTTGTTTTAGGTACGTGACAATCGCTCGCTGACCTATTTATTTTTCTTGCACCGCTAAGACCAAGCGGTTTGCGATGTGCATCATTATTTTCTGTTATTTTTGGACTAACTGAAGAGCAGAGGTTGTTGACGTACTTCACATTTCCAACAAGTGTCTCAACTTAGACATTTCTGGCTCTGATTTCTAGAAGTGCATAAAATCAACACGGAAAATTTTACATCTCAAGATCTGTCCCGAATGGAAGTTTTAATATGTTTATTATTATTTATTAGCCTTTATTTAACCAGGTAAAATCCCATTGAGATCAAAGATCTCTTTTCCAAGGGAGACCTGGCCAAGAGGGCAGCAGCAAGGTTTCATTAAAAACAGTAAACAAATACATTAAACATTACATTTACAACATTAAAACTTGCTCACATGACACATGTGCATACAGACAAGGTAGACTGCAGTCCCTTCACAGAAGCTTTAAACTCATTCAACGTAACTAGGGTTTGAAGTTTAATGTTCGATTGTAGGTTATTCCAAGCCTTCGGTGCTGAAAACCTAAATGCTTTCTTGCCCAGTTCAGTTCTTACTTTGGGGACGACAAATTGCAGAACATTCATTGAACGAAGATTGTGACTTCCTTGTTTCTTTGTTAAAAGACAAGACAGATAAGATGGAGTGATACCCAGAATGGTTTTGTAGATGAAAACATACTTAGGACTTATAGGACTTGAAAGTGTGGCGTGGAAACGCAATGCATCGTGGGTGTTACTACATCGGTAGGGATGTCACGGTAAACGGTAGGGCTGGGCGATATGGACGAAAAAGTATATCTTGATATATTTTTACTTAAATTCGATATCAGAAATCAGAAATACTTTAATTCGATATATATCTTGACATATTTTCCGGTGGAAGTATAAATATAAAGATATTCATTTTTGAGCGAGATTTAGTGAAATTGAAGTGAATGACAACTGTACTGTAAACAGTCAGTGGTACTTTTATTAACCCAGTTAGTCAAGACGGGTATTATATATATCTACCGTATTTTTAATGACTATAAGTCGCAGTTTTTTTCATAGTTTTTGGCCGGGGGTGCGACTTATGTGTGAAATTATTAACACATTAGCGTAAAATATCCAATAATATTATTTATCTCATTCACGTAAGAGACTAGACGTATAAGATTTCATGGGATTTAGCGATTAGGAGTGACAGATTGTTTGGTAAACGTATAGCATGTTCTATATGTTATAGTTATTTGAATGACTCTTACCATAATATGTTACGTTAACATACCAGTTGGTTATTTATGCCTCATATAACGTACACTTATTCAGCCTGTTGTTCACTATTTATTTATTTTAAATTGCCTTTCAAATGTCTATTCTTGGTGTTGAGTCTTATCAAACAAATTTCCCCCAAAAATACGACTTATACTCCAGTGCAGCTTATATATGTTTTTTTCCTTCTTTATTGTGCATTTTCGGCCGGTGCGACTTATACTCCGGAGCGACTTATACTCCGAAAAATACGGTATATGTGTATATGGGGACGGCGTGGCGCAGTGGAAGAGTGGCCGTGCACAACCCGAGGGTCACTGGTTCAATCCCCACCTAGTACCAACCTCGTCATGTCCGTTGTGTCCTGAGCAAGACACTTCACCCTTGCTCCTGATGGGTGCTGGTTAGCGCCTTGCATGGCAGCTCCCTCCATCAGTGTGTGAATGTGTGTGTGAATGGGTAAATGTGGAAGTAGTGTCAAAGCGCTTTGAGTACCTTGAAGGTAGAAAAGCGCTATACAAGTACAAGCCATTTATCATTTATCATTTATATATATATATATATCCTGCTTTGAAAGAAAATAATGTTTGCCTTGGTGCCCTTCTAACTTGCCTTGGTGCCCTACAATATGAGCCCTCCTTTAAGGCAACACTTGCCTTGACCTTAAAAAGTTTAAATTCGAGGCCTGTGAAGTAATCCATTTGCTTTGGAATTCATGCATTTGTGACAAATAACAATGGAGCAATAATGTTATGAAGTTCATTTTCCAAAATATAGGTCACACATGTCTCTATTGTCTTATGAGATAATTAAAGACAAAAAAAAATCGTAGCTCCCTTAATATTTAGCCCAGGGGTGCCCATTACGAAGATTGCGGGCTACCGGTCTATATTAACTATATGTGTTAAACATGCTTGTATTATCTTTAAACACCTTTAACTTATTAACTATGTGTTAAACATGCTTGTATTATCTTTAAACACCTTTAACTTGTTAACAATATTAACTAAATGTTTTAAACATGCTTGTATTATCTTTAAACACCTTTAACTTATTAACTATATGTGTTAAACATGCGTGTATTATCTTTAAACACCTTTAACTTATTAACTATATGTGTTAAACATGCTTGTATTAACGGCCATTCTTCCACTGTGCCACGCCGTCCCTAACTTATTAACTATGTGTTAAACATGCTTGTATTATCTTTAAACACCTTTAACTTGTTAACAATATTAACTATATGTGTTAAACATGCTTGTATTATCTTTAAACACCTTTATAAATAAATGATAAATGGTATAGCGCTTTTCTACCCTCAAGGTACTCAAAGCGCTTTGACACTACTTCCACATTTACCCATTCACACACACATTCACACACTGATGAAGGGAGCTGCCATGCAAGGCGCTAACCAGCACCCATCAGGAGCAAGGGTGAAGTGTCTTGCTCAGGACACAACGGACATGACGAGGTTGGTACTAGGTGGGGATTGAACCAGGGACCCTCGGGTCGCGCACGGCCGTTCCTAACTTATTAACTATATGTGTTAAACATGCTTGTATTATCTTTAAACACTTTTAACGTATTAACTATATGTGTTAAACATGCTTGTATTATCTTTAAACACCTTTAACTTGTTAACAATATTAACTACCGTATTTTCCGCACTATTAGCCGCACCTAAAAACCACAAATTTACTCAAAAGCTGACAGTGCGGCTTTTAACCCGGTGCGCTTTATATATGGATAAATATTAAGATTCATTTTCATAAAGTTTCGGTCTCGCAACTTCGGTAAACAGCCGCCATCTTTTTTCCCGGTAGAACAGGAAGCGCTTCTTCTTCTACGCAAGCAACCGCCAAGGTAAGCACCCGCCCCCATAGAACAGGAAGCGCTTCTTCTTCTACTGTAAGCAACCACCCGCCCGCGCAGAAGAAGAAAAAGCGCGCGGATATACCGTACGTTTCATTTCCCTTGTGTGTTTACATCTGTAAAGACCACAAAATGGCTCCTACAAAGCGACAAGGATCCGGTTCATGAAAAGACGCAATCTCTCCATCCGCACACGGATTACTACCGTATTTCACAGCAACTGATATTCCTGTGAACCGCACTGTGGAACGGGAGCACGTACGGTGAATATTCGCACCACAGGGAATGAGAAGTCATCCTTCACTGTGGTTCTAGCTTGCCATGCTAATGAAACTTCCACCCATGGTGATATTCAAAAGGAAGACCTTGCCAAAAGAGACCTTTCCAGCCGGCGTCATCATAAAAGCTAACTCGAAGGGATGGATGAAGAAAAGATGAGCGAGTGGTTAAGGTAAGTTTAAGTTTACGCGAAGAGGCCGGGTGGCTTTTTTCACGCAGCTCTGTCCATGTTGATATACGTATGTTTGTGATTGCACATTTGCGTACATTTTGGGAGTGAACAGAGTTGTTAGAACGCTGGTTTTTAATATATTATTAAAGTTTGATTGACCTATCTGACTGTTTTTTTGACATTCCTTTAGCGCAGTTAGATGCGGCTTACAACACCGGGCGGCTTATAGGTGGACAAAGTTTTGAAATATGCCGTTCATTGAAGGCGCGGCTTTTAACCCAGGGCGCCTTATGGTGCGGAAAATACGGTATATGTGTTAAACATGCTTGTATTATCTTTAAACACCTTTAACTTGTTAACATTATTAACTATATGTGTTAAACATGCTTGTATTATCTTTAAACACCTTTAACTTGTTAACAATCGGCCGATAAATGCTTTAAAATGTAATATCGAAAAATGTCGGTATTGTTTTTTTTTTAATATTAAATCAACATAGAAAACACAAGATACACTTACAATTAGTACACCAACCCAAAAAACCTCCCTCCCCCATTTACACTCATTCACACAAAAGGGTTGTTTCTTTCTGTTATTAATATTGTGGTTCCTACATTATATATCAATATATATCAATACAGTCTGCAAGGGATACAGTCCGTAAGCACACATGATTGTGCGTGCTGCTGGTCCACTAATAGTACTAACCTTTAACACTTAATTTGACTCATTTTCATTCATTACTAGTTTCTATGTAACTGTTTTTATATTGTTTTACTTTCTTTTTTATTCAAGAAAATGCTTTTAATCCATCCATCCATCCATCCATCTTCTTCCGCTTATCCGAGGTCGGGTCGCGGGGGCAGCAGCCTAAGCAGGGAAGCCCAGACTTCCCTCTCCCCAGCCACTTCGTCCAGCTCCTCCCGGGGGATCCCGAGGCGTTCCCAGGCCAGAGATAGTCTTCCCAGCGTGTCCTGGGTCTTCCCCGTGGCCTCCTACCGGTCGGACGTGCCCGAAACACCTTCCTAGGGAGGCGTTCGGGTGGCATCCTGACCAGATGCCCGAACCACCTCATCTGGCTCATCTCGATGTGGAGGAGCAGCGGCTTTACTTTGAGCTCCCCCCGAATGACAGAGCTTCTCACCCTATCTCTAAGGGAGAGCCCCACCACTCGGCGGAGGAAACTCATTTCGGCCGCTTGTACCCGTGATCTTGTCCTTTCGGTCATGACCCAAAGCTCATGACCATAGGTGAGGATGGGAACGTAGATCGACCGGTAAATCGAGAGCTTTGCCTTCCGGCTCAGCTCCTTCTTCACCACAACGGATCGATACAGCGTCCGCATTACTGAAGACGCCGCACCGATCCGCCTGTCGATCTCACGATCCACTCTTCCCTCACTCGTGAACAAGACTCCGAGGTACTTGAACTCCTCCACTTGGGGCAAGATCTCCTCCCCAACCCGGAGCTTTTAATTTATTTCTTATTTTATTAATAAAAAAAAAAAAAAGAGGACCTTATCTTCACCATACCTGGTTGTCCAAATTAGGCATAATAATGTGTCAAATCCACGATTGTATATATCGGTTGATATCGGTATCGGTAATTAAAGAGTTGCATAATATCGGAATATCGGCAAAAAGCCATTATCGGACATCCCTAATATTAACTATATGTGTTAGACATGCTTGTATTATCTTTAAACACCTTTAACTTGTTAACAAAAACAAATATTTCATAAAGAAGTCAATATAAATGATATATATGAATGAGGTAGATCCCCACGACTTGATCAATTGAAGTAGCTCGCCTGCAGAAAAAGTGTGGCCACCCTGATTCAGCCTACCACAAAAGGTTCGAGTGGCATTATAAAGTTTTCTTTGCAATTGTTGTGAGATATATTTGTATTGTACGTACCTACATTTGTGTGTTAAAAACTCACCTTTCATGGCTTGAGTGGGATCCTTCAGCATGCTTTTAAAAACAGTCCCGTTGAACTCGGAAAACTTTTCTCTTTTGGCCGCCACATGGTGTTCCTCCGCGTCTTTATTGCAACGCTTCCTACTCATTTTTAGTCTAAATAAAAGCTAAATACTCAACATGAATGTCAGACTCAGCTGTGCTAATGCTACTCTGCTACTGCCATGCACGTTGGGGCGTAAACAGACTCTGGCGTCCGACTGGATTGGCACCCGGAAGGAAACATTGAGAGCAGAAACTTGGTTCCGCACAGCCGCTCGAGAACTCAGCGTAATGCATTCTCAACATATTTTTTTAAATACATGTAAAATATTAATTAATAGTTTGCTATTTATCCCACCATGTTTATTTAAATATTTTGCCTTCATCAACGACACTTTTTGGTTACTCATTTTCACTACTACTTCCCATTAGATAAATAATTTCAAATTATGAATAAAATCTTGAAAAATGCAAATTTTTGCATTGTTCATTTATTTATTTCTATCATTTTGTATTGTCTCTTATTTTACTTTCTTTGACATTTTTGTGTTCAAATATGTTGATTGCCATACTTGCCAACCTTGAGACCTCCGATTTCGGGAGGTGGGGGGTGGGGGCGTGGTCGGGGGTGGGCGGGGCGTGGTTGGGGGCGTGGTTAAGAGGGGAGGAGTATATTGACAGCTAGAATTCACCAAGTCAAGTATTTCATACATATATATATATATATATATATATATATATATATACATATATATATATATATATATATATATATATATATATATATATATATACAGGTAAAAGCCAGTAAATTAGAATATTTTGAAAAACTTGATTTATTTCAGTAATTGCATTCAAAAGGTGTAACTTGTACATTATATTTATTCATTGCACACAGACTGATGCATTCAAATGTTTATTTCATTTAATTTTGATGATTTGAAGTGGCAACAAATGAAAATCCAACATTCCGTGTGTCACAAAATTAGAATATTACTTAAGGCTAATACAAAAAAGGGATTTTTAGAAATGTTGGCCAACTGAAAAGTATGAAAATGAAAAATATGAGCATGTACAATACTCAATACTTGGTTGGAGCTCCTTTTGCCTCAATTACTGCGTTAATGCGGCGTGGCATGGAGTCGATGAGTTTCTGGCACTGCTCAGGTGTTATGAGAGCCCAGGTTGCTCTGATAGTGGCCTTCAACTCTTCTGCGTTTTTGGGTCTGGCATTCTGCATCTTCCATTTCACAATACCCCACAGATTTTCTATGGGGCTAAGGTCAGGGGAGTTGGCGGGCCAATTTAGAACAGAAATACCATGGTCCGTAAACCAGGCACGGGTAGATTTTGCGCTGTGTGCAGGCGCCAAGTCCTGTTGGAACTTGAAATCTCCATCTCCATAGAGCAGGTCAGCAGCAGGAAGCATGAAGTGCTCTAAAACTTGCTGGTAGACGGCTGCGTTGACCCTGGATCTCAGGAAACAGAGTGGACCGACACCAGCAGATGACATGGCACCCCAAACCATCACTGATGGTGGAAACTTTACACTAGACTTCAGGCAACGTGGATCCTGTGCCTCTCCTGTCTTCCTCCAGACTCTGGGACCTCGATTTCCAAAGGAAATGCAAAATTTGCTTTCGTCAGAAAACATGACTTTGGACCACTCAGCAGCAGTCCAGCTCTTTTTTTCCTTAGCCCAGGTGAGACGCTTTGCGCGCTGTTTCTTGGTCAACAGTGGCTTGACACGAGGTATGCGGCAGTTGAAACCCGTGTCTTTCAAGCGTCTCTTGGTGGTGGATCTTGAAGCACTGACTCCAGCACTGAATCTCCCCCACATTTTTGAATGGGTTTTTTTCCACAATCTTGACCAGGGCGCGGTGATCCCTATCGCTTGTGCACTTTTTCTGACCACAGTTTTTCCTTCCCTTTGCCTCTCCATTAATGTGTTTGGACACAGAGCTCTGAGAACAGCCAGCCTCTTCAGCAATAACCTTTTGTGTCTTTCCCTCCTTGTGCAATGTGTCGATGGTTGCCTTTTGGACAGCTGTCAAATCTGAAGTCTTCCCCATGTTTGTGTAGGCTTCAGAACTGGACTGAGAGACCATTTAAAGCCCTTTGCAGGTGTTTTGAGTCAATCAGCTGATTAGTTTGTGGCACCAGGTGTCTTCAAAATTTAACCCTTACACAATATTCTAATTTTGTGACACACGGAATTTTGGATTTTCATTTGTTGCCACTTCAAATCATCAAAATTAAATGAAATAAACATTTGAATGCATCAGTCTGTGTGCAATGAATAAATATAATGTACAAGTTACACCTTTTGAATGCAATTACTGAAATAAATCAAGTTTTTCAAAATATTCTAATTTACTGGCTTTTACCTGTATATATATATATATATATATATATATATATATATATATATATATATATATATATATATATATATATATATATATATATATATATATATATATATATATATATATCTACATCCTGAAAATATGCAAACAAAACTGTTTAGATAATTGATACTTCAAACTTGCATAAATAAATATTAAGGAATATAACATAACTTTGCTTCTGAGAGTTTCAAAATGTAATGAATAAAATGCTAAAGTTGTTGATAAACATGCAAACAAAACTGTGTTTAGATAATTGATACTTCAAACTTGCATAAATAAATATTAAGGAATATAACATAACATGTTTCTGAGAGCTTCAAAATGTAATGAATAAAATGCTAAAGTTGTTGATAAACAAGCAATTATTTTAATGACTAAATATGGTGATTTTAAATGAATTATTATGACGATTTAAAATCAATTATTTCAAATATGTTTATTTTAATGTATAATTCTATGCAGGGCCGGCCCGTGGCATAGGCCGTATAGGCAAATGCTAAGGGCGCCGTCCATCAGGGGGCGCCACAAATGTTGGAGAAAAAAAAAAAGAAAAAAAAAAAAAAATGTTGGTGCTATTATTTCTAAATACAAAAAATAATCCCACGTTAATTAAAATGCAAAGTAAAGCCTATTTAATAGAAATATTATTTGTTACAACATTACGCCCCCCCCCCCCCTCCCCCCCGCACGGTGCGCCCCCTCCCTTCCCGCATGACTCTTTTTGGACGTCACCACATCAAAAAATCAACACAAGATGTCAAAACGGCCAAAACTGTCAGGTGCCCAGGGAAGAAAAAAGAGAAAAGAAGAGGAGGAGAAACGAGAAAAGACAGAGGTAGCAGGTAGGTAACGTTAGCCTACATGAAATTATTTGTCTGTTACAGAATGTGATAGTAACCTGGCTTTTTAGCATTAAGCTAATGATACATGATTCGGCAATTGCTAATCAATAAATAGCTAGTTCTGTTTTAACGTCGGGTTAATATTGTGGAGGGGGCTAAATTGTTATGGAAAATAATAATGTAACGTTAGGTAATTACAGTACTCCCACCTTACTCCTCAGGGACATTTGTATTAGATCTTTTAAGCAGGTGTTTTTTGTTTACATTGTTATTGCCTTATAGTCACTTTTCCACCCCTTTATATATTAGGTATAGTTGTAAGTAAAAAAAAAGAAGGTCAAAGACAAAGCTATTTGGTTTCTTGTGAGTATATACACTTCACTGCCGATGTGGGGGGGCGCCACCTAAAATCTTGCCTAGGGCGCCAGATTGGTTAGGGCCGGGCCTGATTCTATGGCTGGATGTAATAAGGAGTCAGGAAAAAATACAAATAAAAATACAATTCATTTTGATGTTTTTAACAAAATATAGTAAAAATTTATTTATTTTTTTAAATTAATAAATATATTTATTTTTAGGTAAGATAAACATAATAATACAATTTATCTCTAGTCTGGATGATTTAGTTCTTGTCACCCTGTTGTCCTCCCGTCATGAAAAAAGGCTGTCCTCACTCAGGTCCGCATGGAGCTGGAGGGGGCGTGGCTTCCAGCTCCGGCTGAAAATCGGGAGATTTTCGGGATAATATTTGTCCCGGGAGGTTTTCGGGAGAGGCGCTGAATTTCGGGAGTCTCCCGGAAAATTCGGGAGGGTTGGCAAGTATGATTGATTGCTCAACCTCGTGAATTTCTGAAATATAGGAATGTATTGGACATGCCTTAAGTTGTTTGTGTATTGTTGTATTATTATTACAGATGTCCGATAATATTTATATATATATATTTATTTATCGGCCGATATTATCGGCCGATAAATGCGGTGAAATGTAATATCATGTAATATAATAATCGGAATCGTTTTTTTATTATCTGTATCGTTGTTGTTGTTTTTATTTTATTTTATTTTATTTTTAAATCAACATAAAAAACACAAGATACACTTACAATTAGTACACCAACCCAAAAAACCTCCCTCCCCCATTCACACTCATTCACACAAAAGGGTTGTTTCTTTCTGTTATTAATATTGTGGTTCCTACATTATATATCAATATATATCAATACAGTCTGCAAGGGATACAGTCCGTAAGCACACATGATTGTGCGTGCTGCTGGTCCACTAATAGTACTAACCTTTAACACTTCATTTTACTCATTTTCATTAATTACTAGTTTCTATGTAACTGTTTTTATATTGTTTTACTTTCTTTTTAATTCAAGAAAATGTTTTTAATTTATTTATCTTATTAATTTTTTTTAAAAGGACATTATCTTCACCATACCTGGTTGTCCAAATTAGGCATAATAATGTGTTAATTCCACGACTGTATATATCGGTTGATATCGGTATCGGTAATTAAAGAGTTGGACAATATCGGAATATCGGATATAGGCAAAAAGCCATTATCGGACATCCCTAATTATTATTATGTATTATTACCATGAATTGATTTAATTACCATGAATTGATTAACGTGGACCCCGACTTAAACAAGTGGAAAAACTTATTGGGGTGTTACCATTTAGTGGTCAATTGTACGGAATATGTACTGTACTGTGCAATCTACTAATAAAAGTCTCAATCAATCAATCGTCAACATATACTGTTTGTGTGTTCAGTTGTTCAATTTAAAAAAACTTGGAAAAAAAAAATAAAAAAGATAACTTCTATAAGAAAGTACTGGAGAAGTATAGTTGCAAATATTTCTTATACAAATAAATGTAGGAACACAAATACTGTAGTTTTATCAAATAAATTAAAAAATACATGTAATTAAGAGCAAAATGGAAAACAAAACCATAATTGAAAGTTTAAACAATAAGTCATTGCTTCATCAACTATGAACCTCACTTAAATCCATCCATCCATCCATTTTCTACTGCTTGTCCCGCTCGGGGAGCCTATCTCAGCTGCATTCGGGCGGAAGGCGATGTACACCCTGGACAAGTCGCCAACTCATCACAGGGCCAACACAGATAGACAGACAACATTCACACACTAGGGCCAATTTAGTGTTGCCAATCAACCTATCCCCAGGTGCATATTTTTGTTTTTGTTTTATCACTTCTAATATAATACCTACATTAAGTATTGTCCGATACCAATACCAATCCCATACGATATCAGCATTAATGATACATTTTTGTATCATTTAGTAGTGTGGAATGTTAGAAAAGGTTTGATCGAGTGAAATGAGTCAAACAGAGCTATGAAAAACTAATATTTATTATTCCCCATGTCTTTTAAGTTGAAGTGGAGTGGTATTTGTTTTTTGGCGACACCTAGTGGCCACAATAATTCATAAAGTTAAGCGCATGAGGCTGTAAGTTTAATGATGCGGACAAAAACGAGGATTAAATTTAAATATTAAATAAATATGGTGCTACGTGTTCGCCCTTGCTCATAAACACTTTATAACGGGACTGTCCTTGTCGTGACAACGCTGTACAGTGGACGGAATCATAGGTCTGCTTCTTGACACAGCTGGTCTGCCAGACAATAAGAAGACGTAGCATTGTCGCTATATTGAGCAAGTATTGGTACCACTCTAGTTTCAGGTTATTTTTAAGTGACTAGTAACAAGCTGTTTTACTTTTTCCTGCTCTTATTTGTACAACAACTTCTTAATTATTGGCCGATACTGATATTGATGTGAAACGATATCAGCAGGAGTCATACATACTTGTGTTATTTAGTAGTGTGCAATGTTAGAAAAGGTTCGATGAAGTGAAATGATTCACACAGAACAATGGTCGCTATAAAAACATATTTATTATTCCCCGTCCGGGATGGACGCATGCTGTCTTTGAGTTGAAGCGGAGTGGTATTTCTTTTGGCGACAATAATTCATGAGGTTAAGCTCATGACGCAGAACCTACTCAGTGGCCTGGTTGTTAGAGTGTCCGCCCTGAGATCGGTAGGTTGTAAGTTCAAAACCCCGGCCGAGTCATACCAAAGACTATAAAAATGGGACCCATTACCTCCCTGCTTGGCACTCAGGATCAAGGGTTGGAATTGGGGGTTAAATCACCAAGAATGATTCCTGGGCGCGGCCACCGCTGCTGCTCACTGCTCCCCTCACCTCCAACGGGGTGATCAAGGGTGATGGGTCAAATGCAGAGAATCATTTCGCCACACCTAGTGTGTGTGTGTGTGTGTGTGACAATCATTGGTACTTTAACGTTTAACGTTGAATGATGCGGACACGTTTGTTACTGGGTGCTTTCTAATACGCCTTGAAAGACTGTATGTGTAAGTAATATGCAACAATTAATATTTGATACTTGTTTATATTGTTCAATGATTATTACGCGTGTCTCGCTTGAGTGCTAATCGTTTTTAATCATATTTATTTTATAAATATATATATATATATATATATATATATTTTATTATTATTTTTTTTTTTTTTTATTGGTTTTATATGTATTTATTTTATGTTTTTATTCAGTCATTGGTGGAGCTGAGGATAATATTTTATTTTATAATCATTTATTTATTTGTTTAAATGTGCTATATAAATAAAGTGGACCAGTCCACTTTATTTATATAGCACATTTAAACAACAAAATGTTTCCAAAGTGCTGCACAACAACATTAAAAACAATATTCAAATATTATCCTTAGCTCCACCAATGACTGAATAAAAACATAAAATAAATACATATAAAACCAAAAAAAAAAATAAAATAAAAAAAAAAAAAAATAAAAAAAAAAAAATATATATATATATATATATATATATATATATAAAATAAATATGATTAAAAACAATTAGCACTCAAGCGAGACACGCGTGCTTAGCTGTTGTGTAGCTGCTCGCTACGATGTAAATGACTGCAATTTGTGATAGTTGGTCCACTTCCTGTGTTCAACATGGGTCACTTTGTTAAAAAAAATAAATAAAAAAGGCTAGAGATATGTAATAAATCAAGTTTATAATATGCTCATTAAAGGCACTAAAGTATTATGATCATTTAAAGTGACAGCGCTGAACAAATGTAGAGTAGTCAGTGTACAGCTTGTCTAACATTTATTGTCCCTTCAAAATAACACCAGTCCTTCTCGTCTAAACTTCTTTTCTACCATGTTTTGTTGACAATAGTACGATAAACGACAACATTATCGAGCAGATGTAAGAAAGTAGGACACCATACCAAATAATTGAACAAAAAAAATGCTCCAAGAGGCAAGATTGTGCTTCAGGTGTGCTCGGTGAACTAATCAAGCGCTCCTTTTTCTCCGACTTGTGCCAAACGCTCCCTGCTCTCACAGTGTAAACAAACATGGCGTGGATCGTGTGGGACTTCTTTGCGGTTTTCTGAGGAAGACATTTCATGTGCCGTTTGCACCGAATGCTCTGCATCATCACGCTTCAACACATCGAACATCATCGGCCCCCCTGAAAGGTCAGCATCGCTACGACGGTGTTTTGAACAAAGATGGCTAAAGAAGTACTGAACATCTGCTTTTGAAGCATGCACTGCAAAGAGAGGCAACGTGCGCACACACACACACACACACACACACACACACTGGTTATCATTTGGAATGGGGACCAAGTTTTTGATCATGACTTGTGGGGACCACCCTTTCTACAGGTTGTGAAAGCATAAAAAAAATGGTGTAAAATGTCCACTGGCCAGTTAGCTCATACACGTCTTTAAATCTCTGGATTGATGAAGTAATGTGCTGATCATTCTTACTGGGGACCCTGGGGAAAAGACTTCATATGGTTCATGGGGACCAAATTTTAATCATTTTGCATAATTTACATAAATCTGTACGTGACTACTGAGGACCCCAAAAAAAAAAAAAAAAAAAAATTACAAACCCCGTTTCCATACGAGTTGGGAAATTGTGTTAGATGTAAATATAAACGAAATACAATGATTTGCAAATCCTTTTCAACCCATATTCAATTGAATGCACTACAAAGACAACATATTTGATGTTCAAACTCATAAACTTTATTTTTTTTTTGCAAATAATAATTAACTTAGAATTTCATGGCTGCAACACGTACCAAAGTAGTTGGGAAAGGGCATGTTCACCACTGTGTTACATGGCCTTTCCTTTTAACAACACTCAGTAAACGTTTGGGAACTGAGGAGACACATTTTTGAAGCTTCTCAGGTGGAATTCTTTCCCATTCTTGCTTGATGTACAGCTTAAGTTGTTCAACAGTCCGGGGGTCTCCGTTGTGGTATTTTAGGCTTCATAATGCGCCACACATTTTCAATGGGAGACAGGTCTGGACTACAGGCAGGCCAGTCTAGTACCCGCACTCTTTTACTATGAAGCCACGTTGATGTAACACGTGGCTTGGCATTGTCTTGCTGAAATAAGCAGGGGCGTCCATGGTAACGTTGCTTGGCTGGCAACATATGTTGCTCCAAAACCTGTATGTACCTTTCAGCATTAATGGCGCCTTCACAGATGTGTAAGTTACCCATGTCTTGGGCACTAATACACCCCCATACCATCACAGATGCTGGCTTTTACACTTTGCGCCTATAACAATCCGGATGGTTCTTTTCCTCTTTGGTCCGGAGGACACGACGTCCACACTTTCCAAAAACAATTTGAAATGTGGACTCGTCAGACCACAGAACACTTTTCCACTTTGTATCAGTCCATCTTAGATGAGCTCAGGCCCAGCGAAGCCGACGGCGTTTCTGGGTGTTGTTGATAAACGGTTTTTGCCTTGCATAGGAGAGTTTTAACTTGCACTTACAGATGTAGCGACCAACTGTAGTTGCTGACAGTGGGTTTCTGAAGTGTTCCTGAGCTCATGTGGTGATATCCTTTACACACTGATGTCGCTTGTTGATGCAGTACAGCCTGAGGAATCGAAGATCACGGGCTTAGCTGCTTACGTGCAGTGATTTCTCCAGATTCTCTGAACCCTTTGATATTACGGACCGTAGATGGTGAAATCCCTAAATTCCTTGCAATAGCTGGTTGAGAAAGGTTTTTCTTAAACTGTTCAACAATTTGCTCACACATTTGTTGACAAAGTGGTGACCCTCGCCCCATCCTTGTTTGTGAATGACTGAGCATTTCATGGAATCTACTTTTATACCCAATCATGGCACCCACCTGTTCCCAATTTGCCTGTTCACCTGTGGGATGTTCCAAATAAGTGTTTGATGAGCATTCCTCAACTTTATCAGTATTTATTGCCTCCTTTCCCAACTTCTTTGTCACGTGTTGCTGGCATCAAATTCTAAAGTTAATGATTCTTTGCAAAAAACAAATTGTTTATCAGTTTGAACATCAAATATGTTGTCTTTGTAGCATATTCAATTGAATATGGGTTGAAAAGGATTTGCAAATCATTGTATTCCGTTTATATTTACATCTAACACAATTTCCCAACTCATATGGAAACGGGGTTTGTAAATGTTTTTTTTTTCCTACTTTGTAAGTACACATTGAGGAGTTGTGACGTTCGAGTGCGGTCGGGCTTCGTTTGATTGGTGAAACGGAGTCTGTTCTATTGTAAATAAATATAACGATGGCATAAATCAGTGTTTTTCAACCACAGTCTGGTGTCGTGGGAGATTATCTAATTTCAGCTATTTGGGTTAAAAATGTTTTTTGCGAACCAGTAATTATAGTCTGCAAATGATGTGTTGTTGTTGAGTGTCGGTGCTGTCTAGAACTCGGCAGAGTAACCGTGTAATACTCTTCCATATCAGTAGGTGGCAGCCGGTAGCTAATTGCTTCGTAGATGTCGGAAACAGCGGGAGGCAGGGTGCAGGTAAAAAGGTGTCTAATGCTTAAACCAAAAATAAACAAAAGGTGAGTGCCCCTAAGAAAAGGCAATGAAAGTTAGGGAAGGCTATGCAGAACGAAGCTAAAACTGAACTGGCTAAAAAGTAAACAAAAACAGAATGCTGGACAACAGCAAAGACTTACTGTGGAGCAACGACGGCGTCCACAAAGTACATCCGAACATGACATGACAATCAATGTCTACACAAAGAAGGATAAAAACAACTGAAATATTCTTGATTGCTAAAACAAAGTAGATGTGGGAAATATCGCTCAAAGGAAGACATGAAACTGCTACAGGAAAATACCCCAAAAAAAGAAAAAGCCACCAAAATAGGAGTGCAAGACAAGAAGTAAAACACTACACACAGGAAAACAGCAAAAAAGTCCAAATAAGTCAGGTTGTGATGTGACAGGTGGTGACAGTACACCTACTTTGAGACAAGAGCTGTAGTGATGCATGCTTGGTTATGCTTTAAAGTCATATCCAACAATTGCGACGACGACTTTTTACTGTCAACTGAGTTTAGTTTTTTAATGATTTCTGCTGGTGGTGTGCCTCTGCATTTTTTTCAACGCAAAAAATGTGCCTTGGCTCAAAAAAGGTTGAAAAACACTGGCATAAATAAATGTAGCGGTCGCAGTGAAACTAAGTGAGAAAGTTAAAAAAAAAAAAAGAGCGTTTTTTCCCTCACAAAAACACTGAGAAGTAAAAGTATGTTGCATTAAATGTACTGTGATAATTAGGGATGATGTTCGAAACCGGTTCTCACGGTTGTTCGATAAGAAAAGAACCGATTCCATGGACTCGAATCCCTTTTTGAGAACCGGTTCTCGTTATCGAGGCCGCTATAGTAAAGAAAAAGAGTTGGTTCTTTATTCGAATCCCTGGGAACGAATCCCATCCCACAAGAAATGCCCTGTGGGACATCACAGGAAATGCCTTGAGGTGTTTTTTCCGGTCCATTATTTTTGCTGCTTGTGTGACATCACAGGAAATGACGTAGCTCAGTCTACTGACATCACAGGAAATGACGTAGCTCAGTCTACTGACTGAGCTACGTCATTTCCTGTGATGTCACACAAGCAGCAAAAATAATGGACCGGAAAAAACACCTCAAGGCATGGCTATTCACCTATAGCAGGGGTCGGCAACCCGCGGCTCTAGAGCCGCATCTTTAGCGCCGCCCTAGTGGCTCTCTGGAGCTTTTTCAAAAATGTATGAAAAACGGAAAAAGTTGAAGGGAAAAAAATATATTTTCGTTTTAATATGGTTTGTGTAGGAGGACAAACATGACACAAACCTCCCTAATTGTTATAAAGCACACTGTTTATATTAAACATGCTTCACTGATTCGAGTATTTGGCGAGCGCCGTTTTGTCCTACTAATTTTGGCAGTCCTTGAACTCACCTTAGTTTGTTTACATGTATAACTTTCTGCGACTTTCTAGGACGTGTTTTATGCCACTTCTTTTTCTGTCTCATGTTGTCCACCAAACTTTTAACGTTGTGCATGAATGCACAAAGGTGAGTTTTGTTGATGTTATTGACTTGTGTGGAGTGCTAATCAGACATATTTGGTCACTGCATGACTGCGAGCTAATCGATGCTAACATGCTATTTAGGCTAGCTATATGTACATATTGCATCATTATGCCTCATTTGTAGCTATATTTGAGCTCATTTAGTTTCCTTTAAGTCATATTAATTAAATGTATATCTCATGACACACTATCTGTATGTAATATGGCTTTTAATTTTTTGCGGCTCCAGACAGATTTGTTTTTGTATTTTTGGTCCAATAAGGCTCTTTCAACATTTTGGGTTGCCGACCCCTGACCTATAGTGATCACAGAGACAGGTTGTTTTTGTGTTACTGTATATATTTGTTTTTCTGAAAAATCCCACTTAATATACTTCGGGTAACAACAGTCAATATTTATTTATTTAATTTTTTTAGGGGGGTAACAGTCAATATTTATTTATTTTGTATTTTTTTTTATAAAATAATGTGAGCTTTTGTTAAACCAAATATTGTGTTTTTTTCCACATACAACAACCTATCTGGATTCGATAAGAGAATCGATAAGGAATCGGTTCGATAAGAGGATTTGATCATGGGCTCAAACTCGATAATTTCTTATCAAACATCATCTCTAGTGATAATGTAGACCACAAAGTTACTACCGATCCACGTTTGATCATGTAAAAAGTGTTCTATCATTATTACCGGGTGTAGATAGTGATTCTTTGTGTTTAGCTTGTTCGCCAACAACTAAAGAGCAAGATGGAGGATGATGCAATACAAGAATGGATGTGACAGGAAGTACATGCATGTTGTACTAGATGTGACAGGAAGTACATGCACGTTGTACACGTGTCTCACTACATTCAGTTATTGTTCACTTATTCAGGATTCTCATTTCAAAAAGTGAAACTCTTAAATGCTATACGATTACTTTTTATAATCATTTTGATGATAAAAGTGTACAGATTCAATATAGGGTGAAACATTTAAATAATTGTCAGAATGTTTATTATAAATTATAATTCACATTTTAAAAACATGACCTGAATTTTTATTTAGTTTGACTTCAACTCCCTAATTTACTTTTGCAAATATTCTCTTTTATTGAGACACATCTATACATCTATGTATATGTAACATCTATCTGTAGAAATATATGTGTGTGTATATGTATATATATATATATATATATATAATATATATATATATATATATATATATATATATATATATATATATATATATATATATATACACACACAATATAGTTATATATGTATATATACTGTGTGTATATAAATACATGTGTGTGTATATATTATATATATATATATATATATACATACACAATATATTTATATATGTATATATACTGTGTATATATAAATACATTGTGTGTGTGTGTATATATATATATATATATATATATATATATATATATATATACTGTGTATATATAAATACATTGTGTGTGTGTATATATATATATATATATATACTGTGTATATATAAATACATTGTATATATATATATATATATATATATATATATATATACTGTGTATATACAACATATACTGTCCATATATACACACACAGTATATATGTGTGTATATATGTATATACACAGTATATATGTGTGTATATATGTATATACTGAATATATGTACTGTAGGTATATGTATACTGTATATATGTATACATATTTTTTTCATGTATTTTTATATATTAATCATGTGTATATACAATATATACTGTCCACAGTATGTGTGTATATACTGAATGTATGTAGGTATATGTAAATATATATATATATATATATATATTTATCATTTATATATATATATATATATATATATATATATATGTGTGTGTCTGTATATATGTATACATATATATATATACATTTATGTGTATATATTTGTAAATATATATATATATATAAGATATATATACTAGTGCATTTAATATATATATTACACAAGTACATTATAAATATTAGTACAATATATAATATCTATAAACTTGTACTTTTTAAATTAAATACTATTACATATATATCTATAGACTTGTGATCTATAAAGTAGTATATAGTATAAGTACTAGTACAATATAATATATATGGTAACTATAGACTTGTAATCTATAGATAATATTTGTGCACGGAATACATATATAAATAAAAAGGTAGTATATTATAAGTACTAGTACAATATATAATCTCGTTATATATGCCGTGAGTATATAATCCATGTAGTTGCAGTACAAGATGTAATTATTGTAGTTTTGTGTACGATCCGCCAGAAGCAAGTGAAGAATTTGTAAGAAAAGAGCGAGAATCGTAGCGTGACCTTTCACAATAAAGGCGGTCCAAAGTAAAAGCACAATGAGATCCGTTGTCTCGATAAAAGTTCATGCGTGTCATCGGGATTTAGGACCGTGGTCTTGTCGCCTGGCGTGACGGCAGCACACGTTTGTTGGGCCGCAGGACGAGCGACGTATTCTACAACACGAACAAGACCACGATGACGAGTGTCGTTTTCCTGCAGGTGGCGCCCATCTTCACCTTTATGTGTCGTTCACTTGGACACAATCTGGCACCGGCTCTTCGTCTTCCTCATCCTTCGCCCCAATCAGGCGCTGCCGAGCGAAGTCTTCAAAGATGATGTCATCGTCACTGCCGAGCACACAACTTCTACGTCAAACACCGTGAAAAACATTCCTATCAAACAATTATATATTTCATACGATTTTTTATATTATTTCATAGTACATATTTTTATATATTATTTTTATAGTGTATATTATATATTTTTTAATTCATAGTATATATTTGTATGCATTATCTTTATATATCATTTTATAGTGTTTATTTTCATATATTAATCATATGTATTTTTATATATTATCATATAGTTCTATATTTTATGTTTTTTAATTTATAGTATATATTTGTATGTATTATCTATATATAATTTTATAGTGTATATTTTTATATATTATTTATATGTATTTTTATATATTATATTCTATATTTGATATTTTTTCATCTATATTGTATATTTTATATATTATCTTTATATATCATTTTATAGTGTATATTTGTATATAATAATCATATGTATTTTTATGTATTATCATATAGTTCTATATTTTATGTTTCTTAATTTATAGTATATATTTGTATTATATATAATTTTATAGTGTATTTTTTTTTTATATCATTCATACGTATTTTTATATATTATATTCTGTATTTGATATTTTTCATTTATAGTGTATATTATATATCATTTTATAGTGTTTATTTTTATATATTATATATATTTGTTTTATATTTGATATTTATTTCATTTATAGCATATATCTTTATATATTAATCGATATATTATTTTAGAGTATATATTTTTATATATTGTATATATTGTTTCATATTTGATCTTTTTTCATTTATAGCCTATATCTTTATATATTAATCGATATATTATTTTAGAGTATATAGTTTTACATATTTAATATTTTATTCTATAGTAGTACTTTATACTATTAAAAAAACATTTTATTCCACAGTATATACGTTTTATTACGTAGTATATATTTTTGTATATCACTGTATAGTGTACATATTTTTTTACATATGATTTTATATTATATATTTTTATACATTTGATATTTTATGCTATAGTATATATTTTGTAGGATATACAATTGTCAAATTATTTTTATGCATATATTTTTAATGTATTATATTTTTTGTAGTATGTTTTTTATATTATGTGATATGTATTTTTTTTAAATTTGATATATTTTGTATTATTTGATACAAACATTTATATCTCCTGAGTCAACGTCCTCTATAGTGGACATTTTTGTTCTACATAAGGTTGTTTTTGTTTTACCAAAAGTAAAATTGTGACAAAAGAAAACGATTAAAAATAAAAATGTTTCCTGCAAAGACTTTTTGCACCTCAGGATAATTTCTCCAAGCTGCTGTTGTGTTGATGATGTCATCATTGTCACGTGACCACACAGGAAGACACATTAAGACCACAGTCATCAACTTAATGGGATCACATTATTGATCCAACAAATGGGAAACAACACACATGCTGACACACAAACACATTAAACTTGAAAACACAAAGGAACGTGTACACACACAGACAGACTGT
>NC_084564.2:10565000-10572500 GCF_033978685.3 Nerophis lumbriciformis | reverse complement strand
CATTTAACTATGTATATATATTTCCGAATTGGTTTAACTGCCACCCGCCTGAATCTATTTAAAATCTAATTTTTTTACATTTCAATCGCCCGACCCGACCCGACCCGACCCGCTGATAAAATCTAATTTTTTTAAATTTCATCCGCCCGATTCGCGGATAATCCGCGGACTCCGCGGTTGTGCCCGCAAACCGCGCATCTCTAATACACACATATATACATATATATATATATATATATATATATATAGCACAGGCCAAAAGTTTGGACACACCTTCTCATTTCAATGTCCATCCATCCATCCATTTTCTACCGCTTATTCCCTTTTGGGGTCGCGGGGGGCGCTGGAGCCTATCTCAGCTACAATCGGGCGGAAGGCGGGGTACACCCTGGACAAGTCGCCACCTCATCGCAGGGCCAACACAGATAGACAGACAACATTCACACTCACATTCACACACTAGGGCCAATTTAGTGTTGCCAATCAACTTATCCCCAGGTGCATGTCTTTGGAAGTGGGAGGAAGCCGGAGTACCCGGAGGGAACCCACGCAGTCACGGGGAGAACATGCAAACTCCACACAGAAAGATCCCGAGCCCGGGATTGAACCCAAGACTACTCAGGACCTTCGTATTGTGAGGCAGATGCACTAACCCCTCTGCCACCGATTTACATTGTAGATTGTCACTGAAGGCATCAAAACTATGACACCTCTGAAGTGAAAACCATTTCAGGTGACTACCTCTTGAAGCTCATGGAGAGAATGCCAAGAGTGTGCAAAACAATAATCAGAGCAAAGGGTGGCTATTTTGAAGAAACTAGAATGTAAAACACGTTTTCAGTTATTTCACCTTTTTTTGTTAAGTACATAACTCCACATGTGTCCATTCATAGTTTTGATGCCTTCAGTGACAATCTACAATGTAAATAGTCATGAAAATAAAGAAAACGCATTGAATGAGAAGGTGTGTCCTGTACTGTATATATATATATATATATATATATATATATATATATATATATATATATATATATATATATATATATATATACATATAAAGATTGAAAATCTAATTTCATTCACTTTTGATTTCTTTGTTTTCAAAATAAATGTGCTTATTGTCAACATCCTACTAAGCATAAATATCATGTGGCTATACTTTACGTATTTTTTAATTCTATGCTAAAAACTCACTCCTGTTACTTTCAGTCCTTCAGCATGAGAAAACTACAAAAATAAAATAAGAGAGACTTGAGATGGACCAATAAGCATTCTGCGTATTATTAAGTATTTATTCATCTCCTGATGCTCTGAGAATATTTAGTTGCTGACGAGGAATCTAAAACGAATTGTGCGTAAAAAGGCAGCCCACTCCACAACTAAAACGTCGGAGTTTCCGTGAACGCGTCGGTGGACTCACAGCGTGCTGGAGGCCAGGTTGGTGTCTTCGTGCTTCAGCTTGCCGTCCAGAGCGAGCCCTCGCTTCTCCCGGTTGTTGGACAAAAATGGCGTGAGGGTGAAGACTTTGCAGAAGGTAGAACTGGAGGCCACGACGTCGCTGGGGAGAGAAACTTCTCGTCAAGAAGACATTTGCCGAAAAATGTATTTCCTAAAAGCAGTCCACATTGTTTTGTAAGAGCAGAACTTACTCAGTTACTTTTACTTTAGTTACTTTGGATACATCGTACCTATCAGAGTAGTTTTAATGCAACATACTTTGTACTTTGGAGTATTTTAGTGAAAATGAAACACTACTTTTACTTTGTTACTACATTGATTGAAATCATCATTAACTACTTTGTACTTTTACTTGAGTCATATTACTGCACACCAGTGGTTCTCAATTCTTTTCTGTCCTTTTTCTTAGTAAATATTAATTGTTCTTGATAATAAAACATTTTTTTTTTTACTGCAACATTTAAAATGAGCTCACTATGATAACTGCTCTTTAGTTGTTACTTCTTGTTTTATAATCACATTTCTGAATCTTATCAAGTAAAACATTAGGTTGTAATTACAGTTGTGTATCTTTTAAGGGGTGTTGTTTTGGTTGCGCCATTAAAAGTGTTAATACTGTAGGCAAGTGATTGTAACGTGCATCTTAGTTGTAGTTTTCATTACCAAATTTGGACGTGTGGAAATCGCCATGTAAAATCGCTAATGCTAATCGGTAGCATGTCAATAGCAAAGCCAACGTATATTAACATCAAGCTAGCGTATTTTTGGAAAAGTGGAGCTTTACTTTTCTAATGTTGGAGCATTTTTTTGTGTCAATTAAATTGCAACATTACTTAAAGGGATTTTGGCTGAGTCGGCTCTCAGTGCTGCTGAAGTGATCGCCATGTGCCAAAGTGCACGTCACTCGCAACATTGATTTTGTTTTAAACATTCCTCGTTCAAAAAATTATAACAAATAAGGGTAATGTTATGAATTATTTACACATTTAAGGCTCAAAATGAAATGGATCAAATATTCAACTTTGAAGATTTTGTTGTAGAATCTATTGCTTATGTATTAGTTTTTGCCATAAAAAAACAGTGTTTCCGTTGATAAAATGCGCATAAAAGATGAACAAAGTTTAAACTTTATGTCAGTGGATGGATCTGAAGTTGCTCTATAGATATTTTAGCGTTGAAAGTAAAGAAAAATATACATCCCAGCAGGCACAAGACATTGAAACAAGGTTGAGAACTTGTTGAACTAGGTCCTGACGTTGAGCAACTCAAGCATAATGTTGAAACAACATGCTTTTTCACAACATTTAATCAATGTTGGATTCTGGCATTGATTTGACCATTGAATTTTGGTCTTTTTTAACCAATATTCTACAACACAAATACAACGTTGAAACAACATGCTTTTTGACAACGTTTAATCAACGTCAGGTTGTGACGTTGATTTAACCATTGACCAAATACAACGTTGAAACATGCTTTTTGACGACGTTCAATCAATGTTGGATTCTGGCATTGATTTGACCATTGAATTTTGGTCTTTTTTAACCAATATTCTACAACACAAATACAACGTTGAAACAACATGCTTTTTGACAACGTTTAATCAACGTCAGGTTGTGACGTTGATTTGACCATTGACCAAATACAACGTTGAAACATGCTTTTTGACGACGTTCAATCAATGTTGGGTTCTGACATTGATTTGACTATTGAATTTTGGTCATTTTTCAATATTCTACAACAAAAACAACATTGAAACAACATGCTTTTTGACAAGGTTGAATCAATGTTGGGTTCTGATGTTGATTTGACCATTGAATTTTGGTCATTTCCCAACCAATATTCTACAACACAAAAACAACGTTGAAACAACATACTTTTTGACAACGTTTAATCAACGTCAGGTTGTGACGTTGATTTGACCATTGAATTTCTGTCATTTCCCAACCAATATTCTACAACACAGTCACAACGTTGAAACAACATGCTTTTTGACGACATTTAATCAATGTCATGTTCTGACGTTGATTTGACCATTGAATTTTGGTCATTTCCCAACCAATATTCTACAACATCAAAATGCTTTTTGACGACGTTTAATCAATGTCATGTTCTGACGTTGATTTGACCATTGAACTTTGGTCATTTTTAACCAATATTCTACAACACAATCACAACGTTGAAACAACATACTTTTTGACAACGTTTAATCAACGTCAGGTTGTGACGTTGATTTGACCATTGAATTTTGGTCATTTCCCAACCAATATTCTACAATATAAATACAACGTTGAAACAACATACTTTTTGACAACGTTGAATCAATTTTGGGTTCTGACGTAGATTTGACCATTGAATTTTGGTCATTTCCCAACCAATATTCTACATCACAAATACAACGTTGACACAACATGTTTTTCGACAACGTTTAATCAACGTCAGGTTGTGATGTTGATTTGACCATTGAATTTTGGTCATTTCCCAACCAATATTCTACAACACAAATACGACATTGAAACAATATACTTTTTGACAACATTGAATCAATGTTGGGTTCTGACGTTGATTTGACCATTGAATTTTGGTCATTTTTCAACCAATATTCTACAACACAAACACAATGTTGAAACAACATACTTTTTGACAACGTTGAATCAATGTTGGGTTCTGGTATTGATTGCCAACAACCAACAAAGTAGATCCAGCATTACACACCAACGTTGTCTCAATTTACACAAATACAACAATTTTGCAACGCTGTTTCAAAGTCAGTTTTAAGGGAGATGTATGTATAATCAACGTTGTATCAATGTTGGGATCTGACTTATTTTTAACACTTTAGTGACTGAGACCCTTTTGGGTCCCCGGTACCTTTAACGTGCACCAAATGCTTCCAATGAATATTGTAGAGGTTTGGATACATATCCCCGGTATAGTAACATGCCACCGTTGGCTTTCACGTGAATCGTGCCCGGTTGGACCAGCAGGATTCGGTCAATGACAAAAAAAAAGTACAGAATTCGGAACCCATCCCTAAACCAGTTTTGCCTACTCTCTGTAATAGTTATGGTGATGCAGGACTAAGTCGCCAACTCTGTCCCTTTATCCAAATGTTGACACAATAACAAAGACAGATGATTGTGATCCAAGGAAGGACAAGATCAGTTCTGAGAAGACTCACTCAGACTCCTGGGTAGCAACAGGACATTTGTACTGAGCGGTGTTGAACAAGCAGATGTCGGCGTATTGTCGCACTGTGGAAGCACGAGCACAGTGTCGTTAAAAAGTCACGGCAGACGGCGGGGGAGTCCTTCACGTACCTGACACCTTCATCTTCTTCACCGTCTTGTTGGTGTTGTTGGTGACGTGGACGTTGACGCTGATGGGCTCGCCGTGGTAGTAGATCTGAAAAGTTCAGCTTTCAGTTGATGTTGCAGACTTTAACTCAAGTCTCATCCACTGTAAGGGTTAACTCGGACACGCTATTGCTAGTCAGTCCCTCCAGGATTCCACTAAATGCCAAAATTCACGGCAGCTTTTTCAGAAAGTTTCCATGTATATGAGGCTTTTTTCCCCTAACAACGCGTGATTCTAAGAATTTGCTATCAATCTTTTAATTGTTGCTTGTAACCTCAAATGTCTTCCACTGAAAATAAAAGCATTCTGATATTTTTTAAAACCAATATGATATTGATTGTAACTAGAGATGTCCGACAATGGCTTTTTTGCCGATATTCCGATATTGTCCAACTCTTAATTACCGATTCCGATATCAACCGATACGGATATATACAGTCGTGGAATGAACACATTATTATGCCTAATTTTGTTGTGATGCCCCGCTGGATGCATTAAACAATGTAACAAGGTTTTCCAAAATAAATGAACTAAAGTCATGGAAAAAAATGCCAACATGGCACTGCCATATTTATTATTGAAGTCACAAAGTGCATTATTTCTTTTAACATTCCTCAAAACAGCAGCTTGGAATTTGGGACATGCTCTCCCTGAGAGAGCATGAGGAGGTTGAGGTGGGCGGGGTTGAGTTGGGGGGGGCAGGGTTTGGTGGTAGCGGGGGTGTATATTGTAGCGTCGCGGAAGAGTTAGTGCTGCAAGGGGTTCTGGGTATTTAATAATAATGATAATATATTTTATTTATAAAAAGCACTTTATATTGAGTAAACAGTCTCAAAGTGCTACAGTGTATTAAAAAAATTAAATAAAAACTAGAATAGCCAAATAGCTATAACTAGTATGCATATATCTAAAAAAAAGGCTTTTTAAAAAATTTTTTTTAAAGAAGGGCATCCACAGTCTGTGGTGCCCTCAGGTGGTCAGGGAGAGCATTCCACAGGCTGGGAGCGGCGAAGCAGAAAGCCTGGTCTCCCATTGTTTGTAGCTTTGTCCTTGGAAGTTAGCCTGTCCAGAGCGGAGGTGTCGTGTGGAGGATTTGGGGGTGAGTAGTTCTTTGAGGTAGAGGGGGGCATTTCCATGGAGGCACTGGTGGGTTAGTAGGGAGACTTTGAATTCAATCCTGAGTGGAACAGGAAGCCAGTGAAGGGATTTGAGAATTGGTGTGATGTGGTCGTATTTCCGCACTCTCATCAGGACCCTAGCAGCACTATTCTGTAAGTACTGCAGCTTCTGGATGTTCTTGCCGGGGATCCCAACAAGAAGTGCGTTGCAGTAGTCTAGCCTGGAGGAGACAAATTTGTTCTGTTGTGTTTATATTGTGTTACGGTGCGGATGTTCTCTCGAAATGTGTTTGTCATTCTTGTTTGGTGTGGGTTCAGAGTGTGGCGCATATTTGTAACAGTGTTAAAGTTGTTTATACGGCCACCCTCAGTGTGACCTGTATGGCTGTTGACCAAGTATGCATTGCATTCAATTGTGTGTGTGAAAAGCCGTAGATATTATGTGACTGGGCCGGCACGCTGTTTGTATGGAGGAAAATCGGACGTGACGACAGGTTGTAGAGGACGCTAAAGGCAGATTTTATCCTAGCTTTTTTGCTCATTTTGTTCGTATTGACCTAAAAGTCATGGCTGAAGTATGCTAACTTTTCCTGAAAAGTGTTCAAACATCCATTTATGTTCCGACACATCAATTTACGTGCTTTAAGAGCATTTGTGAACTGTTGAGAACGATCTATTCCGTTAATGTTTGTTGAGAGATTATCATCACACTTCAACATCTCTAAGGCGTGAATGCCACCTCCTTGCTAATAAAAATTGTCTTACCTTGGATAAATACATGTTGAATAAATATAGGAATTAACTAGGAAGTAAATGTTTGCGTACTACATTACCCAGAATGCTTAGCGCTGTAGACAGGAACAGAAAGTAGGTCTGATCTGTTTGATCAATCAATATATTGTTACACCTTGTTGTTCCAGTTTCGTCTAACATTACAAAACAAACGGAAGTTTTTTGATTAGAAAGTCTGATTGGCCAAAATGTTGCAGTTGTGGTCTTTGGACAAAGTTGGCGCATAATTCCTGAGGATTAGTGGAGTTAGCGGGAATTGATTCTTGACTAACACCCTCCCCACACCACATCCCACTTCCCCGGATTGTAATTAATCAAATGTAAATAATCAAATGTATATACTTGTTATTATGCTTTCTGAGCTCACTATGTTCTCTGCTCGCTGTACATATCCTACCAAGTCAGACCTACACTGTTTCAATGTCCATTTCTCTGATGATGCAATTGTTGATGACTGAAATGTTGATATCAACCAAACCCTCCATATCCCACACCCCGGATTGTAAATAATGTAAATAATTCAATGTATATACTCTGATGATTAACTTGTGTGATGACTGTATTATGATGATAGTATATATTTGTACCACATACTTGCCAACCTTGAGACCTCCGATTTCGGGAGGTGGGGGCGTGGTCGGGGGTGGGGCGGGGCGTGGCTGGGGGCGTGGTTAAGAGGGGAGGAGTATATTGACAGCTAGAATTCACCAAGTCAAGTATTTCATACACACACATATATATATATATATATATATATATATATATATATATATAT
>NC_084564.2:10532500-10560000 GCF_033978685.3 Nerophis lumbriciformis | reverse complement strand
TGATACTCCAACTTGCTTTATAAATAATATATTTATTTAAATAAAGCATTTTTGCTCCTCTGTTGACAGCAGTGTTGGTGCTAGGAATTTTCAAATTGGGGTCCCAGGGACCCCATCAAGTCATAAAAATGGGGTTCCACAGTACATTTTTGGAGTCCCACTTTTTTGTAAGCGTTTTGAAAACAAATGATAAACGCATGCATTATCCTGTTATATCTCACATTCTATATTGTGTTTTGGAAAAAGGTTGTCATAAACGTTACTTCATTCATTAAAATAAATAATAAAAAAAGAAGACAAATGTGTATGCATATGTTAATGTATTCAGTTATAAACATTCACTTTCTTCTTTCCTTCATGGATCTAAACTTTACCGCTGCTGGTAGTTTTTTCTATGTTTTTATTTAATAAGTTGTCGGCGTATTTATTTCAGTATAAAAGTGTAAAAAGTGTTTTGCTTGGGTCATGAAATGATGATAATGGTGTGCCAGGGCATACATACATTTTATATTTAACGCTTAAATCTCTGGAGTCTACCGGTACATCAACTTCACATCTATTCCTCATTTCAAAATGTTTTAGTTTTTTTTATGTTGTTTTTTTGTTTGTTTTCCGCAAATTTAATGGCAAACACACAAAATATGCAAAATCTTCCACTAACAATATTTTTCAAAGTGGAATATTTGATGTGAAGTAATGGGAACATTTGATAGGTCAATAATTCATAATAACATTGATTTTGATTCAATATTATGTTTTGAGCAATGACAGTTTGAAAAAAAAAAAAACAGCTTTGTTTTATTAGTCAACATTGCAACTTTTTCTAAATAACATTTCACCTTTAAGCTTTTTTATTTCACTTTTGTTATGTTTTTCTTTATTTTAATAGTATTTTTAGAATGTGCCGTGGGCCTTTAAAACATTAGCTGTGGGCCGCAAATGGTAATGGGTGTGTATGTTGTAGCGTCCCGGAAGAGTTAGTGCTGCAAGGGGTTCTGGGTATTTGTTCTGTTGTGTTTATATTATGTTACAGTGCGGATGTTCTCCCGAAATGTGTTTGTCATTCTTGTTTGGTGTGGGTTCACAGTGTGGCGCATATTTGTAACAGTGTTAAAGTTGTTTATACGGCCACCCTCAGTGTGACCTGTATGGCTGTTGCCCAAATATGCTTCGCATTCACTTGTGTGTGTGTGTCAAGCCGTAGATATTATGTGACTGGGCCAGCACGCAAAGGCAGCGCTTTCAAGTATTAATTGCCGCTCTGTACATCTTCCTGCGTCCGTGTACACAGCGGCGTTTTAGAAAGTCACAAATTTTACTTTTGGAAACCGATAATTTTGAAATCGATACCGATAATTTCCGATATTACTTTTTAAAGCATTTATCGGCCGATACTATCGGACATCCCTAAAGACAGGAATTCACATTAGTTATTGTTAGAATAATTGTTTTTAAATTATCACAAAAAACTTTGTGTTACATTGAGTTCTGTCAAGTAAGAAGACGAAAGCTGTCTTTGAAACCTACCAAGAAGAATGCTCGTAAAACTCCACTGTGTAAGGGGGAGAGCCACATGAAAGGTTTTCTGTTTTCTCTCATGTATGGTATGCAACAGAAGGATTTGTTCTGGCCCAAGGACTTCAAAGCGGAGAGATGACAGGATCTGCCCAATTTCCAGACGAACTCTTTTTTAACTATTTTATGGACCTCTTTTTGAACTATTTTACAAACTCTTTTTGAACTGACCTTTTCTGTGAATTGTTTACGACCTTTTCTGTGAACTTTTTGCGACCTTTGTCCTTTGGAAACAGCTGTGGCCATGTGGTCGGGGAGGGTCCAAAATAAAAGAAGGAGGGATGCAATCTTTTGTCAGAGCGTGCTGGAGATTGTAGAAGGATACAATGTCCGGGCGACTCTCCTCAATATATTGAGTCCAAATTGAGTTCTGTCTTTGTTTAATTCTTTGCCTCTTGTCTTGTTTAATAGATGTCATCAGTGTTTGAACCTGACAGTTATAAAAAAAAGTTTTCAAATACTTCTTAGTCCCATGTTTTGATTTTGGGCCTGCTGCGAATCAAGCACCCATTCACATGCTGCATGCTTGCATTTTAGCTCATTTTCTATGTTTAAACCTAAAAATCTGCTAACTTTTCCTACGGCATCATGCTAACGTTAGCATAATGTTTTATGCTACAGTTTTTACAAATGTTATTTATTTATACCTACAATTCATGGCTTTTGATACTAAGCGCCATCTTAGAAGTATGCTAACTTTTCCCATGTTTTATGCAAGCATTTTTGCTCATTTTTTATGTTTAAACCTAAAAATCACGGATTTTGACACTTAACACCATCTTAGAATTATGCTAACTCTTCCTATGGCATCATGCTAATGTTAGCATAACATTTTATGCTACCATTTTTACCAATGTAATTTGATTATACCTAAAATTCATGGCTTTTTATACTCGGTGCCATCTTAGAAGTTTACTAACCTTTCCTATGTTTTATGCTAGCATTTGAGCAAATTTTGTACGTTTAAACCTAAAAATCATGGCTTTTGATACTTAACTCCATCTTAGAATTATGCTAACTCCCTATAGCATCATGCTAACGTTGGCATGCTAATGTTTTATGTTCTCATTTTTACAAATGTTATTTATTTATACCTCATATTCATGGCTTTTGATACTAAGTGCCATTTTAGAAGTATGCTAACTTTTCCCATGTGTTATGCTAGCATTTTAGCTAATTTTGTATGTTTAAACCTAAAAATCATGGATGTTGATACTTAAAGCCATCTTAGAAGCATGCTAGCTTTTCCTACGTTTTATGCTAGCATTTTAGCTAAATATGCTAATTCTTCCCATGGCATCATGCTAACGTTAGCATAACAGTTACCATTTTTACAAATGTTATTTATTTATACCTAAAATTCATGGCTTTTGATACTAAGCGCCATTTTAGAAGTATGCTAACTTGTCCCAATTGTTATGCTAGCATTTTAGCTTATTTTGTATGTTTGAACCTAAAAATCACGGATTTTGATACTTAACGCCATCTTACAAATATGCTAACTTTTCTTAAGTTTTATGCTAGCATTTTAGCTAATTATGCTAACTCTTCCTATAGCATCATGCTAACGTTAGCATTACATTTTATGCTACCATTTTTACAAATGTTATTTATTTATACCTAAAATTCATGGCTTTTGATACTAAGCGCCATCTTAGAATTATGCTAACTTTTCTTATGTTTTATGCTAGCATTTTAGCTAATTTTGACAATTTAAAACAAAAATGTATGGTTTTTGAAACAAGTATTTTTACCATTACAACAAGCTAATGTTTTATCCTAGCCTTATTGCTAGTTTTATTTATATTAACCTCAAAATCAAAAGTACTTGGTGTATTATTTGCAGACTGCATCAATTGTAGTTTTCCGTGCCAACAAAGCAAGCATGCCTGATAGAAAGCACTCAAAATGCACAAGCCATATGCATGCTACCTACCGATTAGCAATAGCGATTTCAACACCTCCGAATGTGGTAAAGAAAACTACAAACAATCAAATAATTGGTGTGTAATAAGTACAATACTTACAGTTCAAACACTTTGTAGACAAGACTGGCACATTCAACTTAATGGCAAAGACTACTTCCTGACTAAGAAAATAAAATATATAGCAACTGGATAACACAGTTATTATTATCAGCTTAAATGTTACCTAGAAAAATTATTTATTATTAAAAAGTACCGGAAATTGGTACGGTTGAGTATGGAGTACCGGGGATCGGTACCATCCCCAACCCTCACCGCACGTCACTGCACAAAAACTGCACAAAAACTGCAAATCTACTTTTAACTTCCAGGTTCAGTTTGTTCCAAATGATATTTCCGACAAACCTTTTCTCTCCTTCAAGTACTCCGGATCAATCAGGATCACGCCATCTGACAACAAGACCAGAAGAGAAACCAAACCGCTGTTTTACCCTCAAAAAGGTGCCATGTCCGTACAAGTGACTTACCCACAGGCTCCACTCGGTCCACGTGGTCCACAAAGTCTCTCTTCCCCAGATAGACGGTGAGCTGAAGGGGTCAGAATTTAGCACAGCCAATCAGCTGCCAGCAAAGCTAATGATGCTAATCAGTTAGCCAATCATCTCCAGGAGGAAATAAGACAACCTACCTTCCCATTGGGACTTGCTTTCTTAAACACTCTGAAAAATAAAACATCTCTTTAGTAGGGCTGCCCCTAAAACTCTTAATAACTGTCTGGAATGGACTTAAGCTGTCTTTAAGCTGAAATGGAGTGGTAATTGTTTTTTTTAGCGACACCCATACGTTGTACATGTGACAAAGATATTTTTTTCTGCTTCATGAGGCAGTATGTTGAATGATGCGGACACGTTTGTTACTGGGTACTTTCTAATACGCTTCTTCCTTTGTATATACAAAACCCAAACCCAGTGAAGTTGGCATGTTGTGTGCATGGTAATTACAAACAAAATACATACATCCATTTTCTACCGCTTGTCCCTTTTTTGGGATCGTGGGGGGTGCTGGAGCCTATCTCAGCTGCAAACCCTTTTCAACTTATACTCAATTGAATGGCCTGCAAAGACAAGATATGCAATGTTGGAACTGGCAAACTGTTCTTTTTTGCAAATTGGAATTTGATGCCTGTAACATGTTTGTTTTTTTAAAAGCTGGCACAAGTGGCAAAAAAGACTGAAAAAGTTGAGGAATGTTCATCAAACACTTACTTGGAACATCCCACAGGTCAACAGGCTAATTGGGAACAGGTGGGTGCCATGATTGGGTATAAAATCAGCTTCCATGAAATGCTCAGTCATTCACAAACAAGGATGGGGCGAGGGTCACCACTTTGTCAACAAATGCGTGAGCAAATTGTCCGAAAGTTGAAGAACAACATTTCTCAACCAGCTATTGCGGCCACCATCTACGGTCCGTAATATCATCAAAAGGTTCAGAGAATCTGGAGAAATCACTGCACGTAAGCGATGATATTACGGACCTTCAAACCCTCAGGCGGTACTGCATCAAAAAGCGACATCAGTGTGTAAAGGATATCACCACATAGGCTCAGGAACACATCAGAAAACACTGTCAGTAACTACAGCTGGTCGCTACATCTGTAAGTGCAAGTTAAAACTCTACTATGCAAAGCGAAAGCCATTTATCAACAACACCCAGAAACGCCGCCGGCTTCACTGGACCCAAGCTCATCTAAGATGGACTGATGCAAAGTGGAAAAGTGTTCTGTGGTCTGACGAGTCCACATCTCAAATTGTTTTTGGAAACTGTGGACGTCGTGTCTTCCGGACCAAAGAGGAAAAGAACCATCCGGATTGTTCTAGGCACAAAGTGTAAAAGCCAGCATCTGTGATGGTATGGGGGTGTATTAGTGCCCAAGACATGGGTAACTTACACATCTGTGAAGGCACCATTAATGCTGAAAGGTACATACAGGTTTTGGAGCAACATATGTTGCCATCCAAGCAACCCTAACATGGACGCCCCTGCTTATTTCAGCAAGACAATGCCAAACCACGTGTTACATCAACGTGGCTTCATAGTAAAAGAGTGCGGGTACTAGACTGGCCTGCTTGTAGTCCAGACCTGTCTCCCATTGAAAATGTGTGGCGCATTATGAAGCCTAAAATAGCACAACGGAGACCCCCGGACTGTTGAAAACTTAAGCTGTACATCAAGCAAGAATGGGAAAGAATTTAACTTAAAAAATGAGACCCTCGCCCGATCCTTGTTTGTGAATGACTGAGCATTTCATGGAATCTACTTTTATACCCAATCATGGCACCCACCTGTTCCCAATTTGCCTGTTCACCTGTGGGATGTTCCAAATAAGTGTTTGATGAGCATTCCTCAACTTTATCAGTATTTATTGCCAACTTTCCCAACTTCTTTGTCACGTGTTGCTGGCATCAAATTCTAAAGTTAATGATTATTTGCAAAAAAAAAAATGTTTATCAGTTTGAACATCAAATGTTGTCTTTGTAGTGCATTCAATTGAATATGGGTTGAAAAGGGTTTGCAAATCATTGTATTCCGTTTATATTGATATCCAACACAATTTCCCAACTCATATGGAAACGGGGTTTGTATTATATTTTCCTTTTGACATTAAAAATCATGTACTGCATGCAATTGCACATCTTTTACAATTCAATATTATCAAAATGTAAATATATTATCATGTATTCCAAAAATATTTTTTTATTAAAAGAAAGATAAATACTGTACTTAAACATCTGCTTGACTTATGATTTCAAAACAAATGACCAATCAAATTGTAGACTGTAAAATTGACAATTTATTTTACAGTGACATTTTTTTTTTTTTTTAACCATAAAATCAACTTTAGTACTGTTTTTCTTTTCATATACCGGTACTACAGAGCCCCTAAAGGGACATGGGGGGAAAAAATAAATAAATCTTTTTTTTTTTATCTCGTGCGCACGAGAAACTTTTTATAGTTATAAAAAAAAATATATATATATATATATATATATATATATATATATATATATATATATATATATATATAATTTACACCGCACGCACGAGATACAAAAAAAATAATACATAAATTATAAAAAAAAAGAAGTATTTTTTATTTTTTTATAACTTTATAAAAAGTTTCTCGTGCGCACGAGATACATGTCTAAAATAATAATAATAATAATAATAGTAATTATAAAATAAAATAAATTCCCCCATGTCTCTTTAGGGGCTGAGTAATATACAGTAAGACACTAAAACATTAAAAAATAAACAAAAAAAACATTAAAACAACAAGATTTTACGGTAAAAAAAATAAAAATAACTCGCACCACTGTTGCTTGAATTTTACTGCTAAAAATAGTGGTATTGTTTCTCCATTCCATTCCATTTTATTATATGATGTAAAAAAACCACTGCTTTTACAGTAAAATTCTGGTGACTGAGCTGACAGTTTTTAAAGTAAAATTTAAATATTTTCTTTGCAGCTTATGCAAAAAAAAAAATATTGTTAATGTACTATATATGTATATTCATATATTACTCATTGTTAAAAGCGGCCTTCTGAGAGCAACCATAACTGCGACGTGGCCCTCGATGAAAACCAGTTTGACACCCCTGTTCTAGATGGAGATTTATTCTCTATCATTATATGATGTAAAAAAAAACCCACTGCTTTGACAGTAAAATTCTGGTGACTGAGCTGACAGTTTTTAAAGTAAAATTTGAATATTTTTTTTGCAGCTTATGTAAAAAAATGTATTGTTAATGTACTATATGTGTATATTCATATATTACTCATTGTTAAAAGCGGCCCTCTGAGGGCAACCGTAACTGCGACGTGGCCCTCGATGAAAACCAGTTTGACACCCCTGATCCATCTGGGTCTTTAAACAAAACAAAACATTACAGCAGCGGACGTTTTGACGAAGGCGTCCACCAAAAAAAAGTCTCGTCAAGTCTCCCCGTCTCATTAACTCCTCCGCCCTACATACTTTTACCCTGGAATACCTCGTCCTGTCGGGAGATGATGAGCGGTTCCGAACTTGTTGTCATGGTAACCATATTCCACACTGTCATGGCACTCAAACAACAACATTTCGCAACACACACACACACACACACACACACTCCTGGTGCGTTGCAATTTTAGGAGCACACAAAACAACCATTCAGGATTTACGGCCAAATCAGACGTCACGTGCCTGGCATGAGACGATGTCGTGTACACACACACACACACGCACACGCACACGCACACACCCACGCAAAAACAAAAGGCTACCTGGTTCCTTTATCTCCCATCCTGACGGCGACGACGAGGAGCGAGTGGACACACTAATGGTGAGGAGGAGGAGGAGGAGGGATCCTGTCACCGTGGAAACCGAGGGAAGTGTTCTGTGTGGGGATGCGTCACATGATCAGAGGAAAAAAGCCCACAGAAGCCCCCTCCCCAGCCTCCCACCCACCGCCGTCACGTGCCAGCATTTAAAAGGGCAGACTCACCAAAAGGGTTGAATAAAAGATGAACATTCTGTCGTTCCAAACCTTTCCTCCTTCAAAGTTCGGCGTTTAAAAAAAAACCGTTGCCGCCTGCCGGGTGCGTCGCTGCCTTTCTTTCCTTCAGATTTCAAAATGTGAGGTGATGTTGCTCCTCAGTCATCCTGGCCTCCCGGCACCCAGAAACATGAAATGAGCAATTATTTGGCATGGAAGTTTTATGACAGGAATTTGTCATGTTGTTTTCGTACAATTAAGGTAACATTGGACAGGGGAAAAAACTGGGAAAACTGTTGAAAATGTTGCAATTTTCATGTCATTTTATGAATAATGTGCAAGAAGCACTTTTTTCTTCTTGGGTTTCCTTGTTGTCAACATCTTTTTGTATTCAGTGCAGTAGATGCCTGCATAATTACCACTCAGAATCTCCAAAAATGTGTTGATTGTCAGGGGCCGCATGGATGATGCAGACCAGGGGTGTCAGGGGCCGCATGGAGGAAACTCTATTCCCAAGCGGGCCGGATGGGTAAAATCATGGCATAATAACTTAAAAATAAAGACAAATTCAGATTGTTTTCTTTGTCTTACTTTGGCCAAAAATGAGGCCATCGCAGACGCCAGCTGTGGACAGCCCGACAGCCCAGCCGCCTGCTGCTCCAGCTCTGGAAACACCATCCAGCGGGCCGTCGCCATCTTCCTCGTCTCCGGCGGGCCGTCCGCCATGCTCGTCGCCTCCACGGCCTCCTGCTTTCCTGCCACACGCCTCCTCCTCATCGGCCAAGAGAGTGGCCGTTCCGTGATGTAGCGGCATTGAACGCGTCACCGCCACCTGATTTTCCTTTGCTGGCTGCGGGGACACAAGGCTTGGCGACCCGCCGCCAACTGCGCCCTTCACTGTCCCGTGACATTTGAACCTTGTTTTTTGGGGGAACGTCTAGAATCCATCCCTTAAGGGGGGGGTACTGTGACGATCTGTCACATTCACGTCGGGTTGTGTTTCCTGGGTTGGTGTTTATTTCCCGTCAGTGCTCTTATTTTGGTTCCATTTCCTGCTTGTCTCCCTGAGCGCTGTTTTTCCCCTCACCTGTTGCTGATTGTCAGCCTGGCCACACCCATACTTGCCAACCCTCCCGAATTTTCCGGGAGACTCCCGAAATTCAGCACCTCTCCCGAAAACCTCCCGGGACAAATATTCTCCCGATTTTTAGCCGGAGCTGGAGGCCACGCCCCCTCCAGTTCCATGCGGACCTGAGTGAGGACAGCCTTTTTTCACTATGTGAGGACAACAGGGTGACAAGAACTAAATCATCCAGACTAGAGATACATTGTATTATTATGTTTATCTTACCTAAAAATAAATAGATATTTATTAATTTAAAAAAAACAAAAAACTAAATACATTTTTACTATATTTTGCTAAAAACATCAATTGTATTTTAATTTTTATTTGTTCTGACTCATTACATCCAGCCATATAATTATACATTAAAATAAACATATTTGAAATAATTAATTTTAAATTATCATAATAATTCATTTAAAATGACCATATTTAATTATTCAAATAATTTCTTGTTTATCAACAACTTTAGCATTTTATTCACTACATTTTGAAGCTCTCAAAAGCCAAGTTATGTTATATTCCTTAATATTTATTTATGCAAGTTTGAAGTATCAATTATCCAAACACAGTTTTGTTTGCATATTTTCAGGATGTAGGTATATATATATATATATATGTATGAAATACTTGACTTGGTGAATTCTAGCTGTCAATATACTCCCCCCCTCTTAACCACGCCCCCCCCCCCCCGACCACGCCCACCTCCCGAAATCGGAGGTCTCAAGGTTGGCAAGTATGGCCACACCTGTTGTCAATCAGCTGGCTGCCTCGCCCTCCAGTCAGTGCTCGATGACTGTTTGCTGTCTCCTGTTATCCTGTTTCCTGTTATCCTATTAAAGTCATGTTTTCCTGCAACACGCCTGCCATCTCTGCATCTTGGGGTTCACCTCCAACAAATCATGACACCATGAAGAACACAATGAACTCAGACTTTGTCTTAGTGTTTTTACAAAGCCATTAAACTTTAAGCACTTCCCACCATGTTTGGAAAAGCAATCGAGTGTTTCCTCAAACATCCGCAACTGCCACAACACATTCATTTATCATCATTCAAATATTAAATGTAATTTTTATTTATAAATGGTTGATTTATATAGGCTAGTAAGGTAAAGTTTTGTACCTGACAGGTACAAAACTTTACCTTACTAGCCTATATAAATCAACCATTTATAAATACACACTAGTAGGCTAAATGAACCTCTTGAACAGTCAAATATTACAATTATAATACAAACAAAACAAGGATCAAAGTGACACCATAGCCGAAACATAACATAACATAACCACAAAGTTAACCAATGCGAACTCGGTAGCTTTAAACATAAAATAAAACAGAACAAACGTAACAAATGTAGAAACACACATTTTTACAATGGAGTTCAGGGTGCGCATTCAACCAATTGCAAGCACTGCATGGATGTCTTTGCATCTTACCAATTCATTATTAAATCCGTTGAGTGGATAATTTATTCCTATCACCTGCACTGATTGGAGTAGTGGCAGCCAATCCAGGCGGCGCTTAAACACTGTCATGGGTTACACTTGAATTGCTATTGCGACATCCGGTGGACACATTTAGAACAGCAGTTTCTTTCATTAAAAAAAATGCAGCTTGTTGTTTTTATTCAGCAAACTGATCCTACGGGATGCGGGCCGGAATAAACTTGTTAGCGAGCCTGATACTTTTGACACCCCCCGATGTAGACGCATCTCGAAAAAAATAAACGAGTCGTTTAAAACTAGCAATTTTTTTTTTTACTGAATCCGGACATATGAGTACTGGGAAACCAGGTAACGAGGTAAGATGTCCGGCTGTAATTAAACGCGGGGCAAGTACATGTTTGAGTTTCCGCGCATGGGGTGACTGCAGTGAAAGTACCCGATTCACTTAATGAGTGACTCATAGGAACTCAAGGGAATCAGGTTTCCCATCACTACTTTGGAGGAAGATGGAGGCGTCGCCACAGCAAACGGAAGTGCAAAGTGTAGCGGCAGCCTGACAAGCAGACTCTTGTCTTTCATTATCATTCATTGGTGCTGAGGGCTTACACATTTTATCACCTACAACATGTTTCATGCGCGTGTGAATCATATTTATGGCTTAAACCCGGATTATCCTTCCTTCACCACGAGCAGCTCAAGAGAGATGCGGAAGGTTATTGTCGCTCGATCCAATTTATTAATTACAGCACTCACTTTTATTGCAAGTGTTGATCCAAAATCAGAGGACAGCGTCAACATCAGCTTGATAATAATAATAGATTTTGTTTGTAAAAAGCAATTTATATTGAGTAAACAATCTCAAAGTGCTGCAGTGTATTAAAAAAAAAGAAAAAAAAAGATAATTAAGAAATAAATAAAAATAAAAACTAGATTAGCCAAATAGCTATAATTAGTATGCATATACAGGTAAAAGCCAGTAAATTAGAATATTTTGAAAAACTTGATTTATTTCAGTAATTGCATTCAAAAGGTGTAACTTGTACATTATATTTATTCATTGCACACAGACTGATGCATTCAAATGTTTATTTCATTTAATTTTGATGATTTGAAGTGGCAACAAATGAAAATCCAAAATTCCGTGTGTCACAAAATTACACACGGAAAAGTTACACCTTTTGAATGCAATTACTGAAATAAATCAAGTTTTTCAAAATATTCTAATTTACTGGCTTTTACCTGTATAAAAAAAAGGCTTTTCTTTTTCTTTTTTTTTTAAATAAGGGTTTTTAAGCCTTTTTTAAAAGGATCCACAGTCTGTGGTGCCCTCAGGTGGTCAGGGAGAGCGTTCCACAAACTGGGAGCGGCGGAGCAGAAAGCCCGGTCTAGCATTTTATACACTTTTTTCCAGGTACACACCTCGGAGTAATATATTTTGGTACTTGACGTATGTTGCTGTTAGCATTTTAGCTTATTTAACAGATGTACACCTCAGCGTCGAATATTTTGCTACTTGACGAATGACACATTTTAGCTTGTTAACGTGACCATGCTGGCATTTTTAGCTCATTTTCTAGGTATACACGTCAGTCATATTTTGGTACTTGATGCATGCTAGCATTGTCAGAATAATTGTATCTAAGTTATCACAAAACTTTGTTTCAATGAGTTCCCGGCGAGCGGACAAAAGCTGTCTTTGATCTTACCAATCAGAAGGCTTGTGAAACTCCACTGTGTAGGTTGGGAAGCCGCATGTAGGTGTTGGTTTCTTTGATGTATTGTAATCCACAGGAAGATTTTGTCTTGACCCGAGATCTAGAAAGCAGAGAGGAAGCAGGACCTGACTCCCCTCCAGGCACCTTTTCTTTGAACAGTTTTGTGACCGAAGGCAGCGGCTGTTTACGACCCCCCTCCCTTAGAAACAGCCGTTGCCATGTAATCAGGGAAAGTCCAAATAAAAGAGGAGGCGTACAATCTTTCGTCAGAGCGTGGTGGGACACTGTACAAGGGTACAGCTCTACGCGTTTGTCCTCATTGAGCCAAATTTAATTCTGTCTCTTGTTTAATTCCTTGCTTCTTTGTCTGTTTAATAGATGTCATCAGTGTTTGAACCTGACAAGCATTTTATACACTTTTTTCAGGTACTTGACAACAAAATAAGTGGGGAGCCAAGGAAGTCTTCTCCACAGTGAAAGAAGCATGGCCATGTTTGTTTACCAGCTCTGCTGGGTCTCAGGAGGTTTTTAAAGATCCTTTTTAATTGCGAAGATGTGTCAGAAAAGTGTGAAAAGACAAAAAAGGGCAGGTTTTAATAAAAGCTTTGGCCAGAAGTGATGCACCAAAATAATCCCATCATGTCGATGACACTTGACTCCCCGCAGGCGACACTGTCTTGTTTTGTTTTTCTCACTTTCATAAAACAGACTCACCATCTTTTTATGAAAATATAAACATTTTAAAATGTTCCCTTTCTTCTCCCAGGTCTTAAAAAATGTCACAAAAAAAAAGTCCAAAAAGGTGACAACAAAGCAATAAATAAGGTATAAAAAGGCAAGATGATAAAAGAGCAAATTAAATCCTGTATGAGGTAGTTGGAGTCAAAGGAAGTCAAATTCCTTGGTGGCCAGAAGGTGGCGCTGTGTTGTTAAGACAATAGTCTTCATGACAACAAATTACCTAAAAACGTCCTTTTGTTCCACAGTTGCTATGGCGACATCAGATGTCACTCCAGAGGACCGCCCGCCCCCTCTTGTCAACGCTGGCCACATACTCGCCGGACAGTGACCAGCAGATGGCGCTGATGGCCGCGCTGAAGGACGAAAGAGAAAAACAAGGTTTAGATGGTCCAGGTGGTCTAGTTGAGACCACCTAGACCACCGACTGACATCCGTCACATTCCAGCTCCTTCCAGACTCCTCCTAAAGTTTCAACTCATCGTCCTCACTTCAGTCTAAGCTTGACAATAAACTAGCAGTTAGCACCTAGCAGAGGGTCCCGGTCTCAGATCAGATCCCACAAATAACGGTCCCTGACCTGGGACTGGAGACCATCTGAGTTCATCTGCTTTGTACAGTAGCTAGATGTTAGCCACCACGTTAGCCACACATTACTTACACGTTTGCCACATATGAGCCCCCCACATTGTTTACATGTTAGCAACACATTACTTACACGTTAGCCACCTCGTTAGCGTGTCTGTGTTTACTAACAAAACATCCTGGCCAAGCCGAAGCAGAGTTTCTTAACATGGAGATATTCTCACTACATTTCTTTTGTCGAGCACAATGAAAAGAACATTTTAGTTAAATGTAAGTTGTGTCTTGGATCAAAGACCCTATCTAATGCCCAAAACAGCAATTCAAATCTGTTGAAACGCCTACAAAAGCAACATGCTTCGACGAAGCTAGTAAAGAGAGACACACAGCCGCTGGATTTTAACAGAGGGACTGCTAGCCAGGACAACATTGATAGAGACATTGCAGCGTATGTGCTAGAAGACATGCAGGCTATTTCTACAGTGGAGTCACCCGCTTTCAGGCAGCTGGGCACAGTGGACAGTGAGCACATAAACATGGAAAGCAAGCTAAAGAAGACACTCCAAACTCTGCTTCTGCTCACCATTCATCCCTGAAGGTACACACACTGTCAATTCTCTTATTTACTCTCTCATTCTAGACTTCTAGAGTGTTTGATTACCACATCACTAAATGTATAGACTATAAAGTTCACAAACATAAAGAGGGATCCTAGTGGGCCAGGCCAATCTTTCCTTTTCTCTAAACTAAAACTGGGGAAATGCGTCGAGTGTTCTGGGCTTCAGTACAGTGTTGATCTCCTGAAGACATGATTTTATTTCACAATTCCTTGAGAGAAAAAAACGCCTGGTTAGGCGTGTGTATAGCAGTATGTGTGCTGTATATAGTGACATGACATATAATTATGTCATGTGTGCTTTACTTGGGTGAGACCAGGTTAACAGCTATGTTGTGACATGTTTTTATTATGCTGTTTGTTACTTATGTATGTTATGTTGCAGCTATTTAAAATAGTGTTGTCAATTTGTTCTGGCCCAAAATAAATTGGCCCTTTGAAACATATCTTTGTCTTTGTGTGTTGTATGTAGACCACATTGCTTAGCAGAGTTCAGTGATGCAAATGCATGTCAAGTTGATCAACACATTGTATTATTCTCCAGTGCAATAGCAGTACTGAAATGAAGGCTAAGAGGCCATTAATGGGAGCCTTACATTAAAAAAAAGAAGAAAGAAGTAACTAAATAGTTACTTTTCACAGTAACGCATTACTTTTTGGTGTAAGTGACTGAGTTAGTAACTGAGATACTTTTGAAATAAAGTAACTAGTAACTGTAACTAGTAACTAACTAGTTACTGGTTTTCAGTAACTAACCCAACACTGCTAATCATTAGCCACATGTTAACAGCACATTAGCCACATGTTAGTCACACGTTAAGAGCACATTAGCCACATGTTAGCCACACGTTAGCTACTCATTAGCCACATGTTAACAGCACATTAGCCACATGTTAGCCACACATTAAGAGCACATTAGCCACACGTTAGCTACTCATGAGCCACATGTTAACAGCACATTAGCCACATGTTAAGAGCACATTAGCCACATGTTAGCTACTCATGAGCCACATGTTAACAGCACATTAGCCACATGTTAAGAGCACATTAGCCACACGTTAGCTACTCACTAGCCACATGTTAAGAGCACATTAGCCACATGTTAACAGCACATTAGCAAAATGTTAGCCACACGTTAAGAGCACATTAGCCATATGTTAGCTACTCATTAGCCCACATGTTAACAGCACATTAGCCACATGTTAACAGCACATTAGCAAAATGTTATCCACACATTAAGAGCGCATTAGCCACATGTTAGCCACACGTTAAGAGCACATTAGCCACATGTTAGCTACTCATTAGCCACGTGTTAGCCACACGTTAGCTACTCGTTAGCCACACGTTAACAGCACATTAGCCACATGTTAGCCACACGTTAGCTACTCATTAGCCACACGTTAACAGCACATTAGCCACATGTTAGCCACACGTTAGCTACTCATTAGCCACATGTTAACAGCATATTAGCCACATGTTAGCCACATGTTAACAGCACATTAGCCACATGTTAGCCACATGTTAACAGCACATTAGCAAAATGTTAGCCACACGTTAGCTACTCATTAGCCACATGTTAACAGCACATTAGCCACATGTTTACAGCACATTAGCCACATGTTAGTCACACGTTAACAGCACATTAGCCACATGTTAGCCACACGCTAGCTACTCGCTAGCCACACGTTAACAGCACATTAGCCACATGTTAGCCACACGTTAGCTACTCATTAGCCACACGTTAACAGCACATTAGCCACATGTTAGCTACTCATTAGCCACACGTTAACAGCACATTAGTCACATGTTAGCCACACGTTAGCTACTCATTAGCCACACGTTAACAGCACATTAGCCACACGCTAGCCACACGTTAACAGCACATTAGTCACATGTTAGCCACACGTTAGCTACTCATTAGCCACACGTTAACAGCACATTAGCCACACGCTAGCCACACGTTAACAGCACATTAGTCACATGTTAGCCACACGTTAGCTACTCATTAGCCACACGTTAACCGCACATTAGCCACATGTTAGCCACACGTTAGCTACTCATTAGCCGCATGTTAACAGCACATTAGCAAAATGTTAGCCACACGTTAGCTACTCATTAGCCACATGTTAACAGCACATTAGCCACACGTTAACAGCACATAGCCACATTAGCTACTCATTAGCCACATGTTAACAGCACATTAGCAAAATGTTAGCCACACGTTAACAGCACATTAGCCACATTAGCTACTCATTAGCCACATGTTAACAGCACATTAGCCACATGTTAGCCACACGTTAACAGCACATTAGCCACATTAGCTACTCATTAGCCACATGTTAACAACACATTAGCAAAATGTTAGCCACACGTTAAGAGCACATTAGCCACACGTTAGCTACTCATTAGCCACATGTAGGCAGCACATTAGCCACATGTTAGCTACTCATTAGCCACACGTTAGCCACACATGACGTACACGTTAGCAACATGTCACCTGTGTTTGTCAGCGAGGCGTGTTTCCAAGTTGCCACTGAAGACGTTCCACACGTAGACGGCGCCATCTGCTGATCCAGCCGCCACAAAGCCAGCGTCTGGGCTGAGAAGACATCAAGACTGAGGTGTGAACCAAACTACCGAGCGAAAGGGAGCGTTTTATTAAATGCTTTATTGGTATTTGTGAAGCCCACCTGATGGCCGCCTTGGTGCTGTCACTGCCACACTTGAAGCCCTCGGCCCTGAGGGCGAACAGAAGGCGTTAGTTAGCGTGTGTAAACCACGCCACGCCGCGTGAGCTGGTGTTTACCTGAAGGCGGCGCTCTGGCCGCTACACCTGCGCACGTCCAGCAGTTGGAGGCCGTCGTCACGACAACAGCTGAGCAGCTGACGGCGGTCGGCGCTGAGGTCCAATGACGTGACTTTGCCCTGAGCTTCTAGCTCGTGAACGCAGCTGGCCAGCCTGGAACAGCAACGACTCATTAGCATGCTGCACTTCCTGTTAGGTCGACTTTAGAAGTTCAGGACCTGTTAGCATGCTAACGTTAGTATGCTAGCTCTTTTTTTTTTTTTTAGCTAATTGCATAGGTATAATCCTCAGTTATATGTTAGTGTACACTTTTTTGAAGTACACACCTTGGTACATAACGTATGTTACAGTTAGTACACCTCAGCGTCAAATATTTTGTTACTTGACGAATGACATTTTTTAGGTTGTTAACGTGACTATGCTAGCATTTAAAGCTAATTTTCTAGATATACTCTCACATTCACTCATTCACACACTGATGGCGGGAGCTGCCATGCAAGGCCCTAACCTGGACCCATCGGGAGATGGGTGAGGTGTCTTGCTCAAGGACACAATGGACATGACGAGATTGGTAGAAGGTGGGGATCGAACCAGAAAGCCTGAGGTTTCTGGCACGGCCACTCTCCCATACGCACCACGCCGTCCCCCAAAAAAGTGTATAAAAGGATATCACCACATGGGCTCAGGAACACTTCAGAAACCCAAACCTAAGTGCAAGTTAAAACTCTCCTATGCAAGGCGAAAACCGTTTATCAACAACACCCAGAAATGCTGTCGTCTTCGCTGGGCCTGAGCTCATCTAAGATGGACTGATACAAAGTGGAAAAGTGTTCTGTGGTCTGACGAGTCCACATTTCAAATTGTTATTGGAAACTGCGGACGTCGTGTCCTCCGGACCAAAGAGGAAAAGAACCATCCGGATTGTTATAGGCGCAAAGTTGAAAAGCCAGCATCTGTGATGGTATGGGGGCGTATTAGTGCCCAAGACATGGGTAACTTACACATCTGTGAAGGCACCATTAATGCTGAAATGTACATACAGGTTTTGGAGCAATATATGTTGCCATCCAAGCAACGTTATCATGGACGCCCCTGCTTATTTCAGCAAGACAATGCCAAGCCACGTGTTCATAGTAAAAGAGTGCGGGTACTAGACTGGCCTGCCTGTAGTCCAGACATGTCTCCCATTGAAAATGTGTGGCGCATTATGAAGCCTAAAATAGCACAACGGAGACCCCCGGACTGTTGAACAACTTAAGCTGTACATCATGGGAAAGAATTCCACCTGAAAAGCTTCAAAAATGTGTCTCCTCAGTTCCCAAACGTTTACTGAGTGTTGTTAAAAGGAAAGGCCATGTAACACAGTGGTAAAAATGCTCCTGTACCAACTTTTTTGCAATGTGATGCTGCCATTAAATTCTAAGTTAATGATTATTTGCAAAAAAGATTAAGTTTCTCAGTGTGAACATTAAATATCTTGTCTTTGCAGTCTATTTAATTGAATACAAGTTGAAAACGATTTGCAAATCATTGTATTCTGTTTTTATTTACCATTTACACAACGTGCCAACTTCACTGGTTTCAGATTTTGTATATGCATTTTTTTTATCTTACCGTAATAACCATAGAAAAAAAGTTACCTGGCGTCCCAGAATCGGATCTTGTGGTCAAAATGTCCGCTGATGATGAGGTTGTCGGAGCAGACGACGTCGCTGCAGAAAGACGGCACGTCCACCAGCCGAACACCTGAGCAGCACAAGTGTGGTGTTGATGTGAGTACTAATGCCCCCTGTTGGTGGACGGTGTCACCTACAGGCGGCTCTGTGGGGGTCCCACAGTCTGATGGTCCCGTCTGCACTTCCTGTGACCACCTGATGAAGACTGAACCTTGCAGCGGTCACCTTCCTCTTGTGACCTGTCAGAGTCAGCTGACACACACACACACACACACACACACACACACACACACACACACACACACACACACACACACACACACACACACACACACACACACACACACACTGGTTATCATTTGAAATGGGGACCAAGTTTTTGATCATGACTTGTGGGGACCACCCTTTCTACAGGTTGTGGACGCATAAAAAAATGGTGTAAAATGTCCACTGCCCAATTAGCTCATACACATCTTTAAATCTCTGGATTGATGAAGTAATGTGCTGATCATTCTTACTGGGGACCCTGGTGAAAAAAAAAGAGTTCATATGGTTCATGGGGACCACATTTAAATCATTTTGCATAATTCACACAAATTTGTACGTGACTACTGAGGACCCTTTAATAAAAAAACAAGTTCATGTCAGAATAATTCTATCTAAATGATCACAATACTTTGTGTTACATTGAGTTCTGTCAAGTAAGAAAACAAAAGCTGTCTTTGAAACCTACCAAGAAGAAGGCTCGTAAAACTCCACTGTGTAAGGGGGAACATGAAGGGTTTTCTGTTTTCTCTCATGTATGGCAATCAACAGAAAGATATTGTTCTAACCCAAGGACTTCAAAGCGGACAGAAGGCAGGATCTGCCCAATTTCCAGACGACCTCTTTTTGAACCTCCTTTTTGAACTATTTTACGACCTCTTTTTGAACTTTTTTACGAACTCTTTTTGAACTGACCTTTTCTGTGAACTGTTTACAACCTTTTCTGTGAACTGTTTGCGACCTTTGTTCTTTGGAAGCAGCTGTGGAAGGAGGCGTGCAATCTTTTGGCAGAACGTACAAGGGTAAAGATGTGCACGTTTCTCCTCACTGAACCACATAGAATTCTGTCTGTTTGACTCTATGCTTCTTGTCTTGTTTAATAGACGTCATCAGTGTTTGAACCTGACAGTTCAACTGAAATATGACATGATGGTCAGAATACAGCACTACAGCTGTCCTCTTATAGGAAGTTTCACCACTTAAATGTTAAAGCAAATCCTGCATCTTCTGTGACATTACTGAAAACTGCTATTTAGCAGTAATGAAGTTGTCTGCAACTCCAACTACCATATATAGAAGGATATAGAATGGATCTGACTATCATTTAATAAATAAGGATAAATGGGTTATACTTGTATAGCGCTTTTCTACCTTCAAGGTACTCAAAGCGCTTTGACACTATTTCCACATTCACCCATTCACACACACATTCACACACTGATGGCGGAAGCTGCCATGCAAGGCGCTAACCAGCAGCCATCAGGAGCAAGGGGAATGTGTCTTGCCCAAGGACACAACGGACGTGACTAGGATGGTAGAAGGTGGGGATTGAACCCCAGTAACCAGCAACCCTCCGATTGCTGGCACGGCCACTCTACCAACTTCGCCACGCCGTCCCAAAAGGTTTCCCTTAAGGCAGGGGTCTGCAACCCGCGGCTCCGGAGCCGCATGCGGCTCTTTGACCACTCTGATGCGGCTCAGCTGCATACTTGCCGACCCTCCCAATTTTCCCGGCCGGATTTCAGTGCCTCTCCCGGAAATCTCCCGGAGCAAATGTTCTCCGATTTTCACCCGGACAACAATATTGAGGGCGTGCCGTGATGGCACTGCCTTTATTAGCGTCCTCTACAATCTGTCGTCACGTCCGCTTTTTCATCATACTGTCTGCGTGCCAGCCCAGTCACATGTTGTATGCGGCCTTCGCTTACACACACAAGTGACTGCAAGCATACTTGGACAACAGTTATACAGGTCACACTGAGGGCGGTCGTATAAACAACTTTAACACTGCTACAAATATGCGCCACACTGTGAATCCACACCAAACAAGAATGACAAACACATTTCGGGAGAACATCCGCACCGTAACACAACATAAACACAACAGAACAAATACCCAGAATCCCATGCAGCACTAACTCTTCCGGGCTACATTATACACCCCTGCTACCACCAAAACCCCCCCGCCCCCCTCCGTGCGTCGGTTGAGGTGGCCGGGGTTGATGTGTGGGGGAGCAGGGTTGGGGGGGCAGGGTTTGGTTGTAGCGGGGGTGTATAATGTAGCCCGGAAGAGTTAGTGCTGCATGGGATTCTGGGTATTTGTTCTGTTGTGTTTATGTTGTGTTACGGTGCGGATGTTCTCCCGAAATGTGTTTGCCAATTCTTGTTTGGTGTGGGTACACAGTGTGGCGCATATTTGTAACAGTGTTAAAGTTGTTTATACGGCCACCCTTAGTGTGACCTGTATGGCTGTTGCCCAAGTATGCCTTGCAGTCACTCATGTGTGTCTACAGAAGCCTCATATAACATGTAACTGGGCTGGCACGCTGCATGTACAGGTTGTAGAGGTCGCTAAAGGCAGTGCCATCACGGCACGCCCTTACTATTGTTTGGGTGAAAATCAGCAGACATTCGAGAGAATAGTTGCCCTGAAGTTCGGGAGACTCCCGGAAAAATCGGGAGGGTTGGAAAGTATGACGCTGTCAAGCACCATTCATATAAAACTCGCGGGCCGCACTAACATTACATTTTCATATTAAGGTGCGGGCCGCGTGTCTGAGACCCCTGGTTTATACATAGCACAAAACAAAACAAAAAACTTTCTATGCAGTGTTATTTCATTTTAAATTTCAAAAGAGTTTTGTGGCTCCTATTGTTTTCTTTCATTTGTGAAACGGGTTAAAATGGCTCTTTGAGTGGTAAAGGTTGCCGACCCCTGCCATAAGGGGACCTGTTTTTTTGTCCCCACACCGTCAGAGGTCCCCTAAAGGTGACTGTGTAAACAGAACGATGTCCCCATTAAGTAAGCATTGCCAGAACACACACACACACACACACACACACACACACGATACGTACACACACCCATAACGCGATTGTGACCTTGTTGGCGTTACCTTGGGAACGGGGTCATCCAAACGCCACATCAAAGCAGACTTGTCGTACGACCCCGCCAAAATCCTGCGACCCTGAGGAAAAAACAAAAAAACAAAAACAGGCCTCCATCTTTACGAGCGCTTGGACGCCATACCCACCGTCGGGTCAAACTCGACACAGGTGATGCCCTCCGTGCTACCGTCCAGGCTGGCCCTGTGTCTTAGGGCACCTGATGACATCACCGATGGACGCATGTCAAGTTCTGTTCCATGGTGCGGACAAGGCGCGGCAGCGTACCTGCTCTGACGTGCCACAGTTTGACCATCCTGTCAGTTCCTCCGCTGGCCAGCAGGGCGGAGCTGGAGCAGAAAGTGGCCGCGTTGACTCCCTGTTCATGTGCGTCCTGTGAAACGACAAACACTTCAGAACTACTCCCAAAGTCTGTACCGGGACTGTATTTAGTCCAGACCAGGACATGGCCCCATGTTGCATCTTACCAGGACCTGAAGGGCGCGGACCGGAACTCTGGCTGACATAGAAACTCTGACAGGACACAGCAGGTCCTCCTCCAAACCACAGAGACTTTGGCCCCGCCTCTTCCTGTCGACAGAAACATGACTTCCTGGATTTTTGCCATGTTAGCCATAGACATCTTATAAGTAGACGCAGCATCGAGCGCTATGTAAAGCGACTTTGGGTACTTAGAAAAGCGCTATATAAATCCCAGGTGTTATTATTATTATTATTATTATTACTGCCTACTGGCGCTGACGAGACGCGGGGCCGCCATCTTGGAGTGGTGATCCGCTCCACTCAGTGCAATTCATTTGGCAGGAGCAATGAACTGTCAACGCATTTAATTCATCTTACCTCACTGAATACTAGGGATGTCCGATAATGGCTTTTTGCCGATATCCCGATATTGTCCAACTCTTTAATTACCGATACCGATATCAACCGATACAGATATATACAGTCGTGGAATTAACACATTATTATGCCTGATTTGGACAACCAGGTATGGTGAAGATAAGGTCCTTTTTAAAAAATAAATTAAAAAAATAAGATAAATAAATTAAAAACATTTTCTTGAATAAAAAAGAAAGTAAAACAATATAAAAACAGTTACATAGAAACTAGTAATTAATGAAAATGAGTAAAATTAACTGTTAAAGGTTAGTACTATTAGTGGACCAGCAGCACGCACAATCATGTGTGCTTACGGACTGTATCCCTTGCAGACTGTATTGATATATATTGATATATAATGTAGGAACCACAATATTAATAACAGAAAGAAACAACCCTTTTGTGTGAATGAGTGTGAATGGGGGAGGGAGTTTTTTTTGGGTTGGTGTACTAATTGTAAGTGTATCTTGTGTTTTTTATGTTGATTTAATAAAACAAATAAATAAAAAATAAAAACGATACCAATAATTTAAAAAAAGCGATACCGATAATTTCCGATATGACATTTTAAAGCATTTATCGGCCGATATTATCGGACATCTCTAACACACACCTAATGAAATGAGTACCGTATTTTTCGGAGTATAAGTCGCACTGGAGTATAAGTCGCACCTGCCGAAAATGCATAATAAAGAAGGAAAAAAAACATACAGGTAAAAGCCAGTAAATTAGAATATTTTGAAAAACTTGATTTATTTCAGTAATTGCATTCAAAAGGTGTAACTTGTACATTATATTTATTCATTGCACACAGACTGATGCATTCAAATGTTTATTTCATTTAATTTTGATGATTTGAAGTGGCAACAAATGAAAATCCAAAATTCCGTGTGTCACAAAATTAGAATATTACTTAAGGCTAATACAAAAAAGGGATTTTTAGAAATGTTGGCCAACTGAAAAGTATGAAAATGAAAAATATGAGCATGTACAATACTCAATACTTGGTTGGAGCTCCTTTTGCCTCAATTACTGCGTTAATGCGGCGTGGCATGGAGTCGATGAGTTTCTGGCACTGCTCAGGTGTTATGAGAGCCCAGGTTGCTCTGATAGTGGCCTTCAACTCTTCTGCGTTTTTGGGTCTGGCATTCTGCATCTTCCTTTTCACAATACCCCACAGATTTTCTATGGGGCTAAGGTCAGGGGAGTTGGCGGGCCAATTTAGAACAGAAATACCATGGTCCGTAAACCAGCCACGGGTAGATTTTGCGCTGTGTGCAGGCGCCAAGTCCTGTTGGAACTTGAAATCTCCATCTCCATAGAGCAGGTCAGCAGCAGGAAGAATGAAGTGCTCTAAAACTTGCTGGTAGACGGCTGCGTTGACCCTGGATCTCAGGAAACAGAGTGGACCGACACCAGCAGATGACATGGCACCCCAAACCATCACTGATGGTGGAAACTTTACACTAGACTTCAGGCAACGTGGATCCTGTGCCTCTCCTGTCTTCCTCCAGACTCTGGGACCTCGATTTCCAAAGGAAATGCAAAATTTGCTTTTGTCAGAAAACATGACTTTGGACCACTCAGCAGCAGTCCAGCTCTTTTTTTCCTTAGCCCAGGTGAGACGCTTTTCGCGCTGTTTCTTGGTCAACAGTGGCTTGACACGAGGTATGCGGCAGTTGAAACCCATGTCTTTCAAGCGTCTCTTGGTGGTGGATCTTGAAGCACTGACTCCAGCAGCTGTCCACTCCTTCTGAATCTCCCCCACATTTTTGAATGGGGTTTTTTTCACAATCTTGACCAGGGCGCGGTGATCCCTATCGCTTGTACACTTTTTCTGACCACAGTTTTTCCTTCCCTTTGCCTCTCCATTAATGTGTTTGGACACAGAGCTCTGAGAACAGCCAGCCTCTTCAGCAATAACCTTTTGTGTCTTTCCCTCCTTGTGCAATGTGTCGATGGTTGCCTTTTGGACAGCTGTCAAATCTGAAGTCTTCCCCATGTTTGTGTAGGCTTCAGAACTGGACTGAGAGACCATTTAAAGCCCTTTGCAGGTGTTTTGAGTTAATCAGCTGATTAGTTTGTGGCACCAGTTGTCTTCAAAATTTAACCCTTACACAATATTCTAATTGTGTGACACACGGAATTTTGGATTTTCATTTGTTGCCACTTCAAATCATCAAAATTAAATGAAATAAACATTTGAATGCATCAGTCTGTGTGCAATGAATAAATATAATGTACAAGTTACACCTTTTGAATGCAATTACTGAAATAAATCAAGTTTTTCAAAATATTCTAATTTACTGGCTTTTACCTGTATATAAGTCACACTGGACGCATCTTACCTCACTGAATGAGGCCAAACTATGAAAAAAACTGCGACTTATAGTCCGAAAAATACGGTATATTGATATTTTGCCGGTAGCCATGGGTGTCAGGATGTTTGTCGCCATGAGGGAATTATATTTCTTTGCTTTAAACAATCGTACTATAAAAAAATTCTAAGACGGTAAATCTAATAATTGACAGTTGCATGGTGAGTTGTTATTAGAGATAAAATCTACACACTGAGGAGAAAAAGTTATTTCTTAATTAATGACAGTTAACATGCGTGAAGTAACAAAATCTTTGACTCTGACGTGTTTACCAACAAAGTTTGCTCAAAATCTAGCCTGCTAACATCAGCATGCTAGATTTTTAGCTAATTTTGTCAAGTAACAAAACAAATGAGCAAATGGGCAAGAAAAAGCTAGCATGTGAAATAATGTACTATTCTTAATGCTAACTAAATACATTGATAGCATACACATACGCCTAAAGAAATAACTATAATGATATTTGGCGACGACCTAAAAACCCAGCAATGCTAACGTTAGCATGCTAACAGTTAGCATGAGTCAAGCAACAAAATATTTGACTTTGATGGGTGAGTCCTGACATATAAAGTAAGTTCATGAAGCGATGACACACATGTTCATTAATTAGTTATTAAATCAGTAAACCAAGAAATTATACATTGAATCTTGAAATAATAAACTATATCATTAACTCAATAATTATATGATTAAATCATTAATTCAATGATTAAATCATTAAATGTACATTTACATTGAATAAACTAATGATGTATATAACTTAATTATGGACACATTTATTATTACACCTTTTTTTTTAAATTATAAATATCGCATTAATCATGCATACATGCAAGTTAATAACGCAATTTATTTTTACCGCACGTCGCCAACTTGACTTCAAAATATGCCCAAACTGGACTTTAGATAATACTGTTACCAAGTTTTGAGTAAATAAATGACATATATTAAATGAAACATTTAAATATTTTCCTGAATGACAATCTGACAATAACATTGCATTCGTGTCCAAATATTGGGCTATTTTTTTAGTTTAATTCAAATTATGCAAGCTAGTATTAACCTGTGATTAATTGCGATTAACCCAAATTCAAAAATGTGGTTAAAAAAACTGCACTCATTTAATTTTTTTTTACTTTTATCTCTTTTGACGCTCCATAGTTTGGTTGACTTTAGGATGAAGGAATGTGTGTGTTACAAGTTATTCATACCCAATAATAAATGAACTAATCGGCCACTCTCTCGTTACAAATCCAGGGCCCTTTCAAAATAAAGCGAGCACTCACTCAAAGAGCTCTTTGATGGTGGTCAGAATGCTCGGCGAAGATTCCGAAGCTGACCTGCAACAGGGAACGGCAGCTGAGTCGTGACGTCGGCTTGACGGAAGGTAAGGGAGGGATCTCACCTCGAAAGGCGACCGTGACTTTTTTCTGGCGAGCTCTCTTTGAAGGGCAAACGCCTCAGGTTGGCAAGGCTGAAGGAGCTGGAAAACAACAAACGTTTGCAACAACTTGAGTGAGTTTTGCCCCTAGGGGAAATGTACATACACAATATAACACACAATATTGTTTTTTTCATAGTATTCACATTTTTAACTGTACATTAAATTAACATTATATACCGTATTTTTCGGAGTATAAGTCGGTTCGGAGTATAAGTCGCTCCGGAGTATAAGTCGCACCGGCCGAAAATGCATAATAAGGAAGGAAAAAAAACATATATAAGTCGCACTGGAGTATAAGTCGCATTTTTGGGGGAAATTTATTTGATAAAAACCAAGAATAGACATTTGAAAGGCAAATTTAAAATAAATAAAGAATAGTGAACAACAGGCTGAATAAGTGTACGTTATATGAGGCATAAATAACCAACTGGTATGTTAACGTAACATATTATGGTAAGAGTCATTCAAATAACTATAACATATAGAACATGCTATACGTTTACCAAACAATCTGTCACTCCTAATCGCTAAATCCCATGAAATCTTATACGTCTAGTCTCTTACGTGAATGAGCTAAATAATATTATTTGATATTTTACGGTAATGTGTTCATCATTTCACACATAAGTCGCTCCTGAGTATAAGTCGCACCCCCGGCCAAACTATGAAAAAAACTGCGACTTATAGTCTGAAAAATATGGTATATACTTGCAGTGTGCATATAAAACATATTACATATTGTTATGAAGGTGTCTGTTACCACATGATATATATACTTGCAGTGTGTATATTGTACATGTTACATATTGTTATGAAGGTGTCTGTTACTACATTATATACAATATATACTTTCAGTGTGTATATTGTACATATTACATATTGTTATG
>NC_084564.2:10517500-10527500 GCF_033978685.3 Nerophis lumbriciformis | reverse complement strand
GACTTAGTTTTCAACTGGAAGTAGAAATGCCATTCCGTCTTAAAGCTGTCCATAGTGTTACTACTCGTATAGATTCTTCATTCATCCCTCCAAGCAACGTTTGTAAGTTTTACAATATAACTTAAACAATTCTTACTTACTAAAGTGTCCCATGTGCGATGTCTGTAGGAGAGTTTTCATGTCTATTTGTACGTGCTATCATAATGTAATGAAGTTAGCATTGGTGAATAAGCTAACATGTTTACAAGTGTTGTGTTAGTATTATTAACTTACAACAGCATTCTTTTTGTGTTGCTTCAGTTTCATAAATTCACCAAAACGTCACCGTGGAGTTATTGAGTCTGTTTAGCTGATTGGAGAGCTAGCTTCTGCAGCTAGTGGGTCCATGACGATGACTTCTGTTTTGTTTGATCAACCGTTTTACTGCCGTGTTACAGGCACCGTTGATATGTAAATAAACATTTACAAAATATATCTGTGTAAATAACTCAAACACAACGTATATATCTGCGGCTTATAGTCCAGTGTGGCTAATATATGGAAAAATATATGGGGTTTTTCCTTCTAAAATTTAGCGGGTGCGGTTTATATATCTGTGCTCTCCATAGTTCGGAAATTAGGGTAATAAAAATAGCAGTAGCTATTCCGGGCACTCCATGTGGTACAGATTTGCTCAATTATTATTTGTTACACTCAAACAATTAATCAAAGCAACATAACATAAATCTAAGCTTTTTCCAAATCATGTTAATCAATCTAATCAATTAATTGTTGCAGCCCCAATCACATTAATCATGAGTAAATGCAGATTAATCGCACAACTTATTTTGAGCGTATATGCTGCTGTACCTTAACCGCGGATGGTTACCTGAAAGGCGCAGCAGGTTACTTTATAGTCACCAGTGTTGGGACTAACGTGTTACTTTGTAACGCGTTACTGTAACACCGTTATTTTCGGCGGTAACTAGTAGTCTAATGCGTTATTTTTTATATTCAGTAACTCAGTTACCGTTACTACATGATGCGTTACTGCGTTATTTTACGTCATTTTTTATGTACGGTAGTATCGGCTAGAAACTGAGAAGGTCTGAGTGTGTTTTATTGGAGAGTTGCAGTGTCGTCCATCTGAATCTTTCTGTCACACGGAAGAGAAGAGGGGCGCTCTGTGTGTGTGGGGAGGGGAAGGGGGACGTGTCTGTGTTTACTAACAGGACACGGCGCAGCTGAAATCGAGTTTCTTAACATGGAGATATTCTCACTACTTTTCTTTTGTCGAGCACGAAGAAAAGAACATTTTATTTAAATGTAAGTTGTATCTTGGATCAAAGATCCCATCTACTGTCCAAAACAGCAATTCAAATCTGCTGAAACAGCTACAAAAGCAACATGCTTCGACGAAGCTAGTAAAGAGAGACACAGACTCCGATGGCACTTCACCACCACCACTTAAGGATTTTAACCTCCACCACCACTTAAGGATTTTAACAGAGGGACTAGGACAACATTGATAGAGCCATTACAGGGTATGTGCTAGAAGACATGCAGGCTATTTCTACAGTGGAGTCACCCGCTTTCAGGCAGCTAATTGGCATGCTACCGGGCGTCAAACGGCAAATGGCACGAAAACATTTTCCAAGTTCCTGTACACAGTGGACAGTGAGTACATAAACATGGAAAGCAAGCTAAAGAAGACACTCCAAACTCTGCCTCTGCTCATCATTCAGCACTGAAGGTACACGCACTCTGTCAATTCTCTTATATACCGTACTCTTTCATTCTAGACTTCTAGAGTGTTTGATTATCACATCACTAAATGTATAAACTATAAAGTTCACAAACATAAAGAGGGATCCTAGTGGGCCAGGCCAATCTTTCATTTTCTCTAAACTAAAACTGGGGAAATGTGTCGAGTGTTCTGGGCTTCAGTACAGTGTTGATCTCCTGAAGACATGATTTTATTTCACAATTCCTTGAGAGAAAAAAATGCCTGGTTAGGCTTTGTGTATGTCATGTGTGCCTTCCTTGGGTGAAGCCAGCTTTACAGCTATGTTGTTATTATGCTGTTTGTTACTTATGTATGTTATGTTGCAGCTATTTAAAATAGGGTTGTCAATTTGTTCTGGCCTGAAATAAATTGGCCCTTTGAAACATAACATGTCTTTGTGTGTTGTATGTAGACCACATTGCTGAGCAGAGTTCAGTCATGCAAATGCATGTCAAGTTGATCAACAGATTGTATTATTCTGCAGTGCAATAACAGTACTGAAATGAAGGCTAAAAGGGCATTAATGGGAGCTTTAAAACAAAAAGAAGAAAAAAAATAAGTAACTAAATAGTTACTTTTCACAGTAACACATTACTTTTTGGTGTAAGTGACTGAGTTAGTAACTGAGTTACTTTTGAAATAAAGTAACTAGTAACTGTAACTACTTACTGGTTTTCAGTAACTAACCCAACACTGATAGTCACGGACCAGGGGCCTCAAAAACCTGGTGTACGCCCTTTTTCACGGCAAAGTTGAAATTGCCGTGAAAATAATTTTTAACCTTGAAAAAAAAATGTTACCTTGAAAATCATTTTTTACCTTGAAAATCATTTTTATCCTTGAAAAAAAATTTTACTTTGAAAAAAGTAAAAAAAAATTTACTTTGAAAAATTTTTTTTACCTTGAAAATAATTTTTTACCTTGAAAATCATTTTTTACCTTGAAAATCATTTTCTACATTGAAAAAAAATTTTACCTTGAAATTTTTTTTTTACCTTGAAAATCATTTTTAACCTTGAAAAAAAATTTTTACCTTGAAAAATTTTTTTTACCTTGAAAATCATTTTTACCTTGAAAATCATTTTTTACATTAAAAAAAAATTTTACCTTGAAAATTTTTTTTTACCTTGAAAATCATTTTTTACCTTGAAAATCATTTTTAACCTTGAAAAAAAAATTTTAACTTTAAAAATTTTTTTTTACCTTAAAAAATTTTTTTACCTAGAAAATCATTTTTTACCTTGAAAATCATTTTTAACCTTGAAAAAAAAATTTTACCTTGAAAATTTTTTTTACCTTAAAAATCATTTTGTACCTTGAAAATCATTTTTTACCTTGAAAATCATTTTTAACTTTGAAAATCATTTTTTACATTTAAATAAAACATTTTGGGAATGTCGCCGCCGCAAACGCCAGAATGAGGCACCTCCTATTCCTTGCCTGTGATTTCTGATTGGGCAGAGTGTAGGATCTAAGGCGCATGGCTAATTTGAATATGATTCGCATATTTAAATGGCGTCGGGGACAGGAAGTGGCCCGCTGCACGCCAACATGTGCGCTCAATTCCACGTTGATTGGGATGTAAAAAGAAATGTGCATGGATTAATGTGCACGCTTTTTATACATCTGAAATGGTTTGTAGGCACGCCCTTTTCTGGACTTTTAGTAAGAAATGAACTCTAACTACATGAGGCCCCAGGTCAAGTACCCCATTTGTTGAATGCTTCTGTTTGCATTTGTGTTTTTTAAAGTAAATTAAAGTGTCAGTAATCTGATTTTAAAAGGTAATCGTTTGACAACACTAATATAAATGTAAAAATGTTTTATTTGGGTGTCACAAGTTATGGCGAGTAAAACAGGGTTCTCAACGCTTTTGACCTCGGGGCCCGATTTTTTTCCACTAAAGAGGTTAACACTGAGTTAGTAATCCTACTCTTGATATTAATTTAATTAAATAATTATATCGAACCTACTTACAGTTTACAACTTTGTACAAAACCTAAAACCAGTGAAGTTGGCACGTTGTGTAAATGGTAAAAAATAAAAACAGTGATTTGCAAATCCTTTTCAACTTATATTCAATTGAATAGACTGCAAAGACAAGATACTTAACGTTCGAACTGGAAAACGTTATTTTTTGCAAATATTATCTCATTTGGAATTTGATGCCTGCAAGGTGTTTCAAAAAAGCTGGCACAAGTGGCAAAAAAGACAGAGAAAGTTGAGGAATGCTCATCAAACACTTATTTGGAACATCCCACAGGTGAACAGGCTAATTGGGAACAGGTGGGTGCCATGATTGGGTATAAAAGCAGCTTCCATGAAATGCTCAGTCATTCACAAACAAGAATGGGGCGAGGGTCACCACTTTGTCAACAAATGCCTGAGCAAATTGTTTAAGAACAACATTTTTCAACGAGCTATTGCAAGGAATTTAGGGATTTCACCATCTACGGTCCGTAATATCATCAAAAGGTTCAGAGAATCTGGAGAAATCATTGCACCTAACATTAAATGACCTTGGATCCGCATCAAAAACCGACATCAGTGTGTAAAGGATATCACCACATGGGCTCCGGAACACTTCAGAAAACCACTGTCACTAACTACAGTTGGTCGCTACAGCTGTAAGTGCAAGTTAAAACTCTACTATGCAAAGCGAAAGCCATTTATCAACAACACCCGGAAACGCCGCCGGCTTCGCTGGGCCCGAGCTCATCTAAGATGGACTGATGCAAAGTGGAAAAGTGTTCTGTGGTCTGACGAGCCCACATTTCAAATTGTTTTTGGAAACTGTGGATGTCGTGTCCTCCGGTATAAAGAGAAAAAGAACCATACGGATTGTTCTCGGCGCAAAGTTGAAAAGCCAGCATCTGTGATGGTTTGTGGGTGTATTAGTGCCCAAGGCATGGGTAACTTACACATCTGTGAAGGCATCATTAATGCTGAAAGGTACATACAGGTTTTGGAGCAACATATGTTGCCATCCAAGCAACGTTACCATGGACGCCCCTGCTTATTTCAGCAAGACAATGCCAAACCATGTGTTAGAACAGCGTAGCTTCATAGTAAAGAGTGCGTACTAGACTGGCCTGCCTGTAGTCCTGACCTGTCTCCCATTGAAAATGTGTGGCGCATTATGAAGCCTAAAATAGCACAACGGAGACCCCCGGACTGTTGAACAACTTAAGCTGTACATCAAGCAAGAATGGGAAAGAATTCCACCTGAGAAGCTTAAAAAATGTGTCTCCTCAGTTCCCAAATGTTTACTGAGTATTGTTAAAAGGAAAGGCCATGTAACACAGTGGTAAAAATGCCCCTGTGACAACTTTTTTGCGATGTGTTGCTGCCATTAAATTCTAAGTTAATGATTATTTGCAAAAAAATGTGAGCATTAAATATCTTGTCTTTGCAGTCTATTCAATTGAATATAAGTTGAAAAGCATTTGCAAATTATTGTTATTTGTTTGTATTTACCATTTACACAACGTGCCAACTTCTCTGGTTTTGGGTTTTGTAAAATGGCATAAAAATATAAATTTACATCAAACACAAACTTTAGAATTCGGTCAGGCTGATTAGAAAAATAAATATTAACCAAATATACAGCAAAAGAAGGAACTTTTACGCTGTGTTAAAATGAATAATGAATAACAAATATATGTTTCTCAACTGAACTGTCGGTAAAATTTGAGTGCAAATGAAAAGACAGCTTTACCACTTTAGTCATATTTTTTTGCGCTTAAGAACCTTGCCTATGACTTTAGCTCCAGACTTCCTTTGTCTGTTTGATATTGTCATTACTGCCACAAGTGGTAGAAAAGCGTATTGCAACGAGTCGGCAACAAAAGCCGACTGTGGAAACTCCACATTCCAACAGTTAGTCACCTCTCCAGTGGTCTTCTCCAGATGTGTCATCTCCAGTAGAGGACTTGAGGGCGACTTGCTTCTGTCAGGAACTCTGAACACAAACACAAAAGAGAAATATGATACCAATCTCGATGCTTGCAGGCCGTTGGTACTGAAGCATTACCGAACGGAGCAGCGGAGGATCAAGTTGGTCAGACTGGTTTTCTCCACAAGTCGAGAGTCTGCAAATAGTTGGAGGAAAATTTTAATCAGATTTGTTTTGTTGTGTACAAAGTTGATTTGACTGCTGTGCTGCTGATTCATCATCCCGCCTGACAGAACCAGTTGAACCTGCTGCATCTACTCCATAGAGAACTTTCTTACATTCACTCTCATCAACTGCTGAAACATATGCAAGCTTCTAGTGTCAAGACTTGGTCTTGGGTGTTTGCTTTTCCGGGATGCAACGGAAAGTTGGCTCGGGCGAGACGGGAATGAAGGTACCCAAGACCAAGTCTTGACAGTATGTCACCAGCAAGACAAACTGAAAAACACTGAACTTAAATACTACAGACATGATTAACGAAAACAGGTGCGTGACTCAAAACGTGAAACAGGTGCGTGACGTGACAGGTGAAAACTAATGGGTTGCTATGGTGACAATCAAGAGTGCACAATGAGTCCAAACGTGGAACAGGTGAAACTAATGGGGTAATCATGGAAACAAGACAAGGGAGTGAAAAGACAGAAACTAAAGAGTCCTATAACTAAACAAAACATGACTTAAAACAAAACATGATTACACAGACATGACATCTAGTCAACCATCTGCACGTCTTTTGATTGATTGATTGATTGAAACTTGTATTACTAGATTGCACAGTTCAGTACGATTGACCACTAAATGGTAACACCCTAATAAGTTTTTCAACTTGTTGTATAAATCAATTCATGGTACAGATATATACTATCATCATAATACAGTCATCACACAAGTTAATCATCAGAGTATATACATTGAATTATTTACATTATTTACAATCTGGGGGGTGGGATGAGGAGGGTTTGTTTGATATCAGCACTTCAGTCATCAACAATTGCATCATCAGAGAAATGGGCATTGAAACAGTGTAAGTCTGACTTGGTAGGATATGTACAGCGAGCAGAGAACATAGTGAGTTCAGATAGCATAAGAACAATTATATACGTGTACAGCTCTGGTAATGGGTACATTCGCACCCACCTGCACAAATGTACTTCAAAATGTAACAATCAAAATAAATATGACTTTTTTTTTTTGTTTACTAGGGTATGCATATATAATATGCATTAGTTTGACCATTTAAAATAATAAATGCTTGGAAATAGCATAAAAATGCCCCCAAAAACTTGGAAAAACGCGATTCATATTGTTACTTTTTGGTGTAACCATCATGAGCGTTCTGTTGAGGTATATTTCTTTTATATTTTGATAAATCATCATATTTATGTATTACTAAATTTAAATAGGTATTGATCAATCTTTAAGCGGTGTGTATTTGACTTCAGTTTGCTTTTGACATCTTATTTAGAATTGTCGTTGAAACTTTTACAACCTTGTGTGGCGCTCATGATGGCGTAACCAAACTACCGGTAGATTATTTTGAATATTTATTCCCTTTTTTTACATTTAGTATATTTAAATATACTGTGTTTTATGCTTTTTTCGGCCAAAAAACACCAAAGTTTGGCGCCATGCCACGCCCACATTTTATAGCGTGGGAAAATTTGGTTTGCAATTCATCATCGCCTTTATGTGTAGTATCTGCCATTTTAACCACGACTCATTTGGCTAAAGTTCCTAGGAGAAGTTTGCTATAGTATGACCCCTTTTTCCCCCCGAAAAATGACCAAAAACCATTGGAGCAAAGTTTGGCGCCATGCCACGCCCACATCTTATGACGGAGAAAAATGTTGTTCCCAATTTATCATCGCCTATATGTGTAGTATCTGTCATTTTAACCACGACTCATTTGGCTAAAGTTCCTAGGAGAAGTTTGTTAAAGAATGACCCCTTTTTCCCCCCGAAAAATGGCCAAAAACCATTGGAGTAAAGTTTGGCGCCATGCCACGCCCACATCTTATGGCAAAGAAAAATGTTGTTCCCAATTTATCATCACCTATATGTGTAGTATCTGTAATTTTACCCGCGATTCATTTGGCAAAGTCCCTAGGAGGACTTTGTTAAAGTACGACCCTTTTTTCCCTGAAAATGGCCAAAAACCATTGGAGCAAAGTTTGGCGGCATGCCACGCCCACATCTTAGAGCGTAGGAAAATTGTGTTCGCAATTTATCATCGCCTTCATGTGTAGTATCTGTCATTTTAACCACGACTCATTTGGCTAAAGTTCCTAGGAGAAGTTTGTTAAAGTATGACTCCTTTTTCCCCCCGAAAAATGGACAAAAACCATTGGAGCAAAGTTTGGCGCCATGCCACGCCCACATCTTAGAGGGTAGGAAAATTTTGTTCGCAATTTATCATCGCCTATATGTGTAGTATCTGTCATTTTACCCGCGATTCATTTGGCAAAGTCCCTAGGAGGACTTTGTTAAAGTACGACCCTTTTTTCCCTGAAAATGGCCAAAAACCATTGGAGCAAAGTTTGGCGGCATGCCACGCCCACATGTTAGAGCGTAGAAAAATTGTGTTCGCAATTTATCATCGCCTATATGTGTAGTATCTGTCATTTTAACCACGACTCATTTGGCTAAAGTTCCTAGGAGAAGTTTGTTAAAGTATGACCCCTTTTTCCCCCCGAAAAAATGGCCAAAAACCATTGGAGTAAAGTTTGGCGGCATGCCACGCCCACATCTTAGAGCGTAGGAAAATTGTGTTCGCAATTTATCATCGCCTTTATGTGTAGTATCTGTCATTTTAACCACGACTCATTTGGCTAAAGTTCCTAGGAGAAGTTTGTTAAAGTATGACCCCTTTTTCCCCCCGAAAAATGGCCAAAAACCATTGGAGCAAAGTTTGGCGCCATGCCACGCCCACATCTTAGAGCGTAGGGAAATTTTGTTAGCAATTTATCATCGCCTATATGTGTAGTATCTGTCATTTTAACCACGACTCATTTGGCTAAAGTTCCTAGGAGAAGTTTGTAAAAGCATGACCGCTTTTTTTCCCTGAAAAATGGCCAAAAACCATTGGAGTAAAGTTTGGCGCCATGCCACGCCCACATCTTAGAGCGTAGGAAAATTGTGTTCGCAATTTATCATCGCCTATATGTGTAGTATCTGTCATTTTAACCACGACTCATTTGGCTAAAGTTCCTAGAAGAAGCTCGTTAAAGTATGACCCCTTTTTCCCCCCGAAAAAAGGCCAAAAACCATTGGAGCACAGTTTGACGCCATGCCACGCCCACATCTTATGGCAAAGAAAAATGTTGTTCCCAATTTATCATCACCTATATGTGTAGTATCTGTCATTTTAACCGCGACTCATTTGGCTAAAGTCCCTAGGAGGACTTTGTTAAAGTACGACCCTTTTTTCCCTGAAAATGGCCAAAAACCATCGGAGCAAAGTTTGGCGCCATGCCACGCCCACATCTTAGAGCGTAGGAAAATTTTGTTCGCAATTTATCATCGCCTATATGTGTAGTATCTGTCATTTTACCCGCGATTCATTTGGCAAAGTCCCTAGGAGGACTTTGTTAAAGTACGACCCTTTTTTCCCTGAAAATGGCCAAAAACCATTGGAGCAAAGTTTGGCGCCATGCCACGCCCACATCTTAGAGCGTAGGAAAATTGTGTTCGCAATTTATCATCGCCTTCATGTGTAGTATCTGTCATTTTAACCACGACTCATTTGGCTAAAGTTCCTAGGAGAAGTTTGTTAAAGTATGACACCTTTTTCCCCCCTGAAAAATGGCCAAAAACCATTGGAGCAAAGTTTGGCGCCATGCCACGCCCACATCTTAGAGCGTAGGAAAATTTTGTTCGCAATTTATCATCGCCTATATGTGTAGTATCTGTCATTTTACCCGCGATTCATTTGGCAAAGTCCCTAGGAGGACTTTGTTAAAGTACGACCCTTTTTTTCCCTGAAAATGGCCAAAAACAATCGGAGCAAAGTTTGGCGCCATGCCACGCCCACATCTTAGAGCGTAGGAAAATTGTGTTCGCAATTTATCATCGCCTTTATGTGTAGTATCTGTCATTTTAACCACGACTCATTTGGCTAAAGTTCCTAGGAGAAGTTTGTTCAAGTATGACCCCTTTTTTTCCCTGAAAAATGGCCAAAAACCATTGGAGTAAAGTTTGGCGTCATGCCACGCCCACATCTTATGGAAAAGAAAAATGCTGTTCCCAATTTATCATCACCTTTATGTGTAGTATCTGTCATT
>NC_084564.2:10435000-10512500 GCF_033978685.3 Nerophis lumbriciformis | reverse complement strand
GAAGTTTGTTCAAATATGACCCCTTCTTTTCCCCCGAAAAATGGCCCAAAACCATTGGAGCAAAGTTTGGCGCCATGCCACGCCCACATCTTATGGCGTGGGAAAATTTGGTTTGCAATTTATCATCGCCTATATGTGTAGTATCTGTCATTTTAACCACGACTCAGTTTACCAAAGTCCCTGGGAGAAATTTGTTAACGTACGACCTCTTTCCCCCCCCGAAAAATGGCCAAAAACCATCGGAGCAAAGTTTGGCGCCATGCCACGCCCACATCTTATGGCGTAGGAAAATTTGGTTTGCAATTTATCATCGCCTATATGTGTAGTATCTGTCATTTTAACCACGACTCAGTTTACCAAAGTCCCTGGGAGAAATTTGTTAACGTACGACCTCTTTCCCCCCCCGAAAAATGGCCAAAAACCATCGGAGCAAAGTTTGGCGCCATGCCACGCCCACATCTTATGGCGTAGGAAAATTTGGTTTGCAATTTATCATCGCCTATATGTGTAGTATCTGTCCTTTTAACCACGACTCAGTTTACCAAAGTCCCTGGGAGGAATTTGTTAACGTACGACCCCTTTTTTCCCCCGAAAAATGACCAAAAACCATCGGAGCAAAGTTTGGCGCCATGCCACGCCCACATTTTATGGCATAGAAAAATGTTGTCCGCAATTTATCATCGGCCCCATGTGTAGAATCTGTCATTTTAACCGCGACTCATTTGGCCAAAGTCCCTGGGAGGAATTTGTTAAAGTACGACCCCTTTTCCCCCGAAAAACAGTCAAAAACCATTGGAGCAAAGTTTGGCGCCATGCCACGCCCACATTTTAGGGTGTAGGAAAATTTTGTTCTCAATTTATCATCACCTTTATGTGTAGTATCTGTCATTTTAACCACGACTCATTTGGCTAAAGTTCCTAGGAGAAGTTTGTTCAAGTATGACCGCTTTTTTTCCTTGAAAAATGGCCAAAAACCATTGGAGCAAAGTTTGGCGCCATGCCACGCCCACATCTTATGGCGTGGGAAAATTTGGTTTGCAATTTATCATCGCCTGTATGTGTAGTATCTGTCATTTTAACCACGACTCAGTTTACCAAAGTCCCTGAGAGAAATTTGTTAACGTACGACCCCTTTTTTCCCCCGAAAACTGGCCAAAAACCATCGGAGCAAAGTTTGGCGCCATGCCACGCCCACATCTTATGGCGTAGGAAAATTTTGTTCGCAATGTATCATCACCTCCTTGTGTAGTATCTGTCATTTTAACCGCGACTCGTTTGGCTAAAGTCCCTAGGAGGATATCTCTAAAGTACGACCCCATTTTGTTTGCTGAAAAATGGAACACAAAAACCAAGATTGCAGACTTCCTGTTCATTTTCAGGCATGGGTTCTTTAGACTTTTATGTGCGCCCCGTCATTGTAGACGTATCCTGCATTTTCCGTGTCGATATGTGAAACTGGTTGCAGGTGCTGGTTTTTTTGTAATTTTAAAAGGTGGTGCTAAAAATCCAAATTTGAAATGTAATTTTCGGGAACCCCAGAATCTTAAATTTTTTTCCTGCAAAATATGTCGCAAAATGCGTCCAAACGTATAGACGAAAAAACACATAAGTTTCAATACATCTATGTACTGTATTTATATATTTATTGTATTTAAGTGATTAGGATTTAAAGTGGGGGCAGCACGGTGGAAGATGGGTTAGTGCGTCTGCCTCATAATACGAAGGTCCTGGGTTCGATCCTGCGCTCGGGATCTTTCTGTGTGGAGTTTGCATGTTCTTCCCGTGACTGCGTGCACGGTAAAAACTGTTGCCTAGATCTAACTCAATAAAAATAAGGCAACATTTTGCAACCACTTTTTGTAAGTTTAGTCAACTAATTGGTATTTTGAGTAAGGAGAACTTGATAATAAGCATTTCGCACAAAGATTAAGTTGCGTTTACAGAAAAAGCCAAGAAATGGAGTAAAATCAATGTAAAAAAAAAAAAAAACATCAGCATATTAAACAAACAAGACAATTAAAATAAGTAACATTTAAATGAAAAAAAAAGGTTTGTACTCCATTTTATTAATTTTGACCAATTTACCCTCTCTTTCTTTTGAAAATGGAAACTGCTTAAAATAATTAGTTAGCATAATAATAATAAAATCAAGACATATCAAATTGCAACCTTTATTAAATCATTACCATATAAAAACAGTGGCAATGAGCTGGACACTATGAATAGTCAACATCCATATTTAGTGCATACAAGAATGCATGACCTCAGATTATTATGTGCTGCTTAGAAGAACATTCAGAGTAAAAAAATGTTTACTGTCTACATCCTATAAACAACTCACAGATCCCACCTTTTGACCAGTTGCAGCTTCAGAGTGGGGCAATTTAGTGTGTATAAAACATAAACAAACTTTATGTTGATTGGCAATACTAAATTGGCCCTAGTGTGTGAATGTTGTCTATCTGTGTTGGCCCTGTGATGAGGTGGCGACTTGTCCAGGGTGTACCCCGCCTTCCGCCCGAATGCAGCTGAGATAGGCTCCAGCTACCACCTCAACCTCTTCATGCTCTCTCAGGGAGAGCATGTCCCAAATTCCAAGCTGCTGTTTTGAGGCATGTTAAAAAAAAAAAAATGCACTTTGTGACTTCAATAATAAAAATATGGCAGTGCCATGTTGGTATTTTTTTCCATAACTTGAGTTGATTTATTTTGGAAAACCTTGTTACATTGTTTAATGCATCCAGCGGGGCATCACAACAAAATTAGGCATAATAATGTGTTCATTCCATGACTGTATGTATCGGTATCGCTTGATATCGGAATCGGTAACTAAGAGTTGGACAAAATCGGCAAAAAAGCCATTATCGGACATCTCTAAGCACAAACATACTCTGGTTTAACATATTTAAATGTTTAAAAGTGATTTATATGCAGAATGTTGATGGCAGTAAATAAATACGTTTTTATTAATACTTAAATTTAACCACCAAAAATGATTATTATTGTCAACTTAGACATGTGTGTTTAGGGATGGGTACTGTTTACATTTGAACTGGTACGATACCGGTTCCAATTTTCAACTAATAAATGTTAACTGTTTTAAAATAAAGTATATTTTTTTAAAGTAACATTTAAAAGTACGTTTTATATTGTTTTAATTATATGAGACTCAATTGTAATTATATTGTTTCATTTGCAGTGCAGTTGCACTTCCAAGACACTAGATGGCAGTGCCGTACAGACTATTAATGGTACGTTGTCTAACTCGGAAGTAGCGTTTTCCACCAAGTTGAACGAGTTTATACTGCTAATATTGTACTTATTACTTATTTGATTGAAACATTCAACTTCCTTGTGGTTTTTCGTACCAAATTAGGAAGGTGTTGAAATCGCCATGTCACTAATGCTAATTGTAGCCTGTCTATGGCAAATCCAATGTAAATTAGCATCAAGCTAGCCCATTTTGGAAGAGCGGAGCCTTACTTTAGTTTTAGCGTTTTCGACCAAGAATTCTCACTTTTGTTGCTTTTGGAAAAAGTTTGGCCGAGTCCGCCCGGAGTGCTGCTGGCGGATTGTTGACGTCAGCCGGTGTTCGGTCTGAAACAGGAAGTGACGTCACATGCAACAACAACAACAAAAAGGTATTGAAATATGGCACCGTTTTTACGTGACTCGGTACCCGGTAGTACCGATGGAATTTGGTCCGTGCCTTTAAAAGTACTTAAGTGTATTTTGTGTCCGCTACCAGGAAGTGTCAATTCAATAAAATGTAATTTATCTGTGTAATGTCCATAATTATATTGTTTCTTCCTTGTCACTGTCACATTACACACAACATGCAATATTACATGGATGTTATACTTCAAGCTACTCAAAGCACTTTGACACTATTTCCACATTCACCCATTCATCTCCACGCACATTCACACACACATTCATCCATTCATACACACAGAACCGGCCCAAACCATAAGCGTACTAAGCGCTTGCTTAGGGCCCCGCGGCCACCAGGGGGCCCCCAAAAGCAATTAACAAAAAATTCTTATTTTTTATTTTTTGCATGTACGAGTCTGACTGATGATTTCTAAATGATCAAAGATATATTATTGTACAAAAACACAATTTTAGGTCAACAGAGTGCTGCTGCTGATCTAGGCCTAGTGATTCTTCCTGCCTCTCTTTAAATGTAAAGCTGCCTCTGCTGCACCTGTGACCTTTGCCGCCCGCCGTGCAATGCCAGTGCGCACTGGGCATCAAAAGCGCAGATAGAGGCAAAACAATGTCACAAAAAAGGACATATCCTTCAGGTGCAGAAAAAAGGAAGAAGAAGAAAGTGGAAGAGGAGAAAAAATGCCATGATAAAGGTATGTTTGCATGACTTGGTAATAAAAAGTTTACCAAAGAGATTTGTAGCTGTAATTAGCTTTAGTTAGGTGACGTTAGCTAGCTAGCAATATGTTTTTAGCATCAGGTTACTAGTGAGATATGTTGTTTGCACAAATTGTTTGCAGCAGAGCACGGTAATTTATGTGAGTTAAATAAACATTATTTTTTACATCAACTCATAAGTTATGTGAAACTTCCCCAGGAGCATTGTTAAAATACTTTGGAGGCACAGAATCAGCCCAGAGCCAGTCCACATCCTCAGGCTCAACTGTGAGTGATGAATCAGGTGAGGAAAAGACTGTCACCATACAGTATACATTTAATTTCGTAGTATAAACATTACACCTGAAGGGAAATTAATGTAGTCAAAGTATCTTATTAATATGTGTGCCTATATGTATGTATGCATGTATTTCATCTTAGGTCCATCTCCATCTTCTACAGTGCTCTCTCACACACCTCCATCCTCTGTGCCCACTGTCCCCTCCATGTCTAAAACCACAGCTGATTTATCTAGTAAGTTAACTGCAAAACACCCTTTATAATTGCTCATTGTACTGCAGAACATTCTGAGATTAATAATTATGTCCAACAGTGCAATTTAATGACCTTATAGGTCCTTCTTTTTTAGTCATTGTCTTTCTTTGGTCACTTCCTCAGCAACTTCCACCACAACGTCCCCTTCACACCATGGACCATCATCAGCTCCGCCAGTTGACCCAGCTGAGTGGCCTTCTTTCCTCTCAGATTCAGACAGGACTGAGCAGGTGATCAGAGGACCACTGTCTATTAAGGAGAACTTTTCATTCCCCAAACGGCATGATGGCCGAAGTTTTCATTATCATTATACCTACAGACAGCTAGTAAATGGGGAAAAAGTCAAGCGTAGCTGGCTGACTTATTCAAGAAGTAAAGATGCAGTCTATTGCTTTTGCTGCAAATTATTTTCCAAAAAGTCCTTAAAACTGGCAGCCGAGGGACAGCTGGATTGGGTCAACATAGGTGCACTGCTGAAACAGCATGAAAACAGTGAAGATCATTGTAGCAACATGGTGAAATGGAAGGAATTTCCCTTGCGTCTTTCAAAGGGGAAAACTATTGATGAATTTAACTTCAGTAGACTGCGCTCTCTTTGTACAAAGTAAACATTAAATATGAACAATTAACTAAAAATATAAACTAGTAATTAAAGACTAATATGTACAAGACTGATGAGACAAGATGACACTTTTACTGTAAATACAAAGCTTTATCACTTGGACTGTACAACCCCAGGCCACTCTTGTAGCTGAATGTTTTCTACATTTTAAGATTAGGAACCATATGTGGCACTCTGGACATCATTCGTTAATTCATTGGTATTATTTATGTTCTTAACTGGGCCACCCCCATATCTTTATAAATGACATGTCATTTGTAAAGACATGCCAGGCTGACAATAGGATAATGTAAACAACACTGCCAGAGCCGCAATGAGTTTATAGTAGGTGTGTGAATGATCAACAATCAATATTATTGGCAGAAATAGAGGGCCCCAAAATCAAATTTTGCTTAGGGCCCCATGGAGGCTTGGGCCGGCACTGCATACACACATCTATGCGCGCACACACATTCAGCCATTCACACACACATACGCACTGTCACCCATTCATACACATTCACACGCACATAGACACACACATTCGCCCGTTCATACGCACGTTCATACACAGGCACATTCACATGCGCATTCACTCATTTATACGCACATTCACCCATTCAGACACACATTCAGCCATTCATACACATTGTTACGCACATTCACCCATTCATATGCACATTCGCACGAAGGTTCACCCATTCATACGCACATTCAGTCATTTATACGCACATTCACCCACACATCTATGCGCACACACATTCATCCATTCATACACTCATTCGTACATTCACACACACATACGCACTGTCACCCATTCATACACATTCACATTTACTTATTCATACACCCATTCACACGCACATAGACACACACACATTCACCCGTTCATACGCACCTTCACCCATTCATACGCATATTCATACACAGGCACATTCACCCATTCACACGCACATTCACTCATTTATACGCACATTCACCCATTCATACGCACATTCAGCCATCCATACACATTGTCACGCACATTCACCCATTCATATGCACATTCACACGCAGGTTCACCCATTCATACGCGCATTCAGTCATTTATACGCACATTCACCCATTCAAACACATCTATGCGCGCACACACATTCATCCATTCATACACATTTTCGTACATTCACACAAACATACGTACTGTCACCCATTCATACACATTCACATGCACATTTACTTATTCATACACCCATTCACACGCACATAGACACACACACATTCACCCGTTCATACGCACGTTCACATGCACATCCACACGCACTTTCACCCATTCATACGCACATTCATACACAGGCACATTCACCCATTCACACACGCATTCACTCATTTATGCGCACATTCACCCATTCATATGCACATTTGCACGCAGGTTCACCCATTCATACACGCGTTCAGTCATTTATACGCACATTCACCCATTCATACACACATCTATGCGCGCACACATTCATACACATATTCGTACATTCACACACACATATGCACTGTCACCCATTCATACACATTTACTTATTCATACACCCATTCACACGCACATTGACACACACACACACATTCACCCATTCATACGCACGTTCACATGCACATCCACACGCACTTTCACCCATTCATATGCACATTCATACACAGGCACACGCACCCATTCATACTCGCATTCACCCATTCACACGCGCACACTCATTTATACACACATTCACCCATTCATACACACATTCCGCCATTCATACACATTGTCACGCACATTCACCCATTCATATGCACATTTGCACGCAGGTTCACCCATTCATACGCGCATTCACTCATTCATACGCACATTCACCCATTCATACACATTGTCACGCACATTCACCCATTCATATGCACATTCACTCATTCATACATATTCACACCCATCCATTTCCTATGAATTGATTTACATGGACCCCGACTTAAACAAGTTGAAAATTTTGGGTGTTACCATTTAGTACGGAGAAACTGAAGGGACATGGGAGAAATGTATTTTTTTATAATTTTTTATTTTATTTTTTTTAGACATGTATCTCGTGCGCACGAGAAACTTTTTATAAAGTTATAAAAAAATAAAAAACTTTTTTTTAATATATATATTGTTTTTAGGTATGTTTCTTGTGCGCACGAGATACATGTATTAAAAAAAAATAAAAAAATATATAATTGTTTTTTTCCCCCCCCCATGTCCCTATAGGGGCTCCGTAATTTAGTGGTCAATTGTACGGAATATGTACTGTACTGTGCAATCTACTAATAAAAGCTTCAATCAATCAATCAATGCTTAAAAAAGTGTTGGTTTTTTTCAACAAGGTCAAAGTTTTTCCAGTGGTGGAAATTTAAAAAGAAGGTTCTTGTATTTCAAAAACAGAAGTTACTTTCACTTTCAATCCCTCCGTGGATGACACACATGCATGGGAGGAGTCAGACAGCTGAGGATGCTGTCAGGTTGCCGTGGTAGCAGCCTCCGGTTTCTCTTGCCGGCTGTCGCGTGTGTGCGTGTGTCAGGTATCGAACACGTGAACAGACGCGAGGGAAGGACGTGGCTTTGAGGACTAAAGTCGCACGCCGCGGAGGTTGACGGTCGCCGCCTTGTCGGCGACGATGGCAACCTTCATCCATCTTTGATCGAGGAGAGGAAAGGAAAGGACGCGTCGGGAAGGAAAGGAGGGAGGATGAAGGGAGTGAGAGTCTAAAGCTGGCGTCTGGTAAGAATCTTTTTTTTTTTTTTTACATCTGCTGGCGGTGACCATGACACCCCCTAACCCCCCGCATCAGGTGACTGTCAGTTCATAAAAACATGAAATAGGATTTAATCATGTGGCCAAACGTCTCAGCTGTGAGTCATCAGACGCTGACCGCGTGTCGACCACCTGAGCGGACACCATCGGCGGTCAGGGTCAAAGGTGACCATGGCGGCCATCACTAAGACAAAATAGACCCTCTTTGACCCCCCCCAAATACACACACAGACAATCGGTGTCGGCCAGGAAGCATTACATCATGCTTCCCCTGAGAGATGCTGCTGTTGCTAGGTTACAGTTGCCTGACTTCCTGTTCCATTTTTAGAGAGCCGGGGGAGTGGGGGAGGGGAGACAAAGATTCGGTCAGAATGAAGAACGCTCGATCGAACTAAAACTCATTCTGAATTCGACACGTTTTTGACGAGAAAATGACGCAAAATGTCAATTTATCGGCAGTCCCAGAACAATAATCCACACACTCATAAAAAAAAGCCTATTTCTGACACCGTAACAAAAATATTCTGTAAAATTTACGTTAAAAAACTGGCAGCTCAGAATTGACAATGTTTTTAATACAGAATGAGTCAATTGAAAAACTGTACTACGGTTATTCTTTACAGCAACATTTTGGCCAAAGTTTACCATAAAAACAGCGGTAGATTTTCTTCGGCTTACCCGAGTCGTGGCGCGGGGACTGCAGCCTAAGCAGAGAAGCCCAGACTTCCCTCTCACCAGCTACTAGGTCGTGAGTTCAAACCTCGGCCGAGTCATACCAAAGACTGTAAAATGGGACCCATTGCCTCCCTGCTTGGCACTCAGCATCAAGGGTTGGAATTGGGGGTTAAATCACGAAAAAAAGATTCCCGGGCGCGGCCACCACTCACCTCCTAGGGGGTGATCAAGGGTAATGGGTCAAATGCAGAGAATAATTTCGGCACACCTAGTGTGTGTGTGACACAATCATGGGTACTTTAACTTTACTTCATCCAGCTCCTCCAGGACATAGTCTCCCCAACGTGTTCTGGGGCTTTCCCGTTGCGGTCGCAGAGGCAAAAATTGACATGGGAGGAGTTCGGGGAAGCCATGGGAAACGACTCCCCGGACGGCTTCGAAGACATTCTGGACCACCATCCGCCGCCTCTGGAGGGCGAAGCAGTGCACTGTCAACACCGTGTATAATGTGTGCTGCTGACCTCGACTGCGGATGTTGTGGATCGGTGGAATAAATACTTCGAAGACCTCCTCAATTCTACCAACACGTATTCTAATGAGGAAGCAGTGCCTGGGGACTCTGTGGTGGATTCTCCTATTTCCGGGGCTGAGGTTGCAGAGGTAGTTAAGAAGGGTGGGAGAGATCTGCCCGGAGTTCCTTAAGGCTGTGGGGCTGTCGTGGTTGACAAGACTCTGCAGCATTGTGTGGACATCGGAGGCGGTGCCTTTGGATTGGCAGACCGGGGTGGTGGTTCCTCTATTTAAGAAGGGAAACCGGAGGGTGTGTTCCAATTATTGTGGCATCGCAATCCTTAGCCTTTCCGGTAAGGTCCATTCAAGTGTACTGGAGAGGAGGCTACGGTGCCTTTGGATTGGCAGACCGGGGTGGTGGTTCCTCTATTTAAGAAGGGAAACCGGAGGGTGTGTTCCAATTATTGTGGCATCACAATCCTTAGCCTTTTCCGGTAAGGTCCATTCAGGTGTACTGGAGAGGAGGCTACGTCCGATAGTCGGACCTCGGATTCAGCAGGAGCATTGTGGTTTTCATCTTGGTCGTGGAACTGTGGACCAGCTCTATACTCTCGGCAGGGTCCTTAAGGGTGCATGGGAGTTTGCCCAACAAGTCTACATGTGTTTTGTGGACTTGGAGAAGGCATTCGACCGTGTCCCTCTGGAAGTCCTGCGGGGAGTGCTCAGAGATTACGGGGTATCGGACCGTCTGATTGTGGCAGTCCGCTCCCTGCATGATCAAGTGTCAGAGCTTGGTCCTCATTGCCGGCAGTAAGTCGGACACGTTTCCAGTGAGGGTTGGACTCCGCCAAGGCTGCCCTTTGTCACCGATTCCGTTGACTACTATTATGGACAGAATTTCTAGGTGCAGTCTGGGCGTTGAGAGGTGCCAGATGTGGTCCTGCTGGCTTAATCTGACCAGGATCTTCAGCTTTCACCGGATCGGTTTTCAGCCAAGTGTGAAGCGACTCGGATGCAAGTCAGCACTTCCAAGTCCGAGTCCATGGTTTTTGCCCGGGAAAGGGTGGTGGGCCATTTCCGGGTTGGGGAGGAATTAAAGTACCTCGGAGTCTTGTTCACGAGTGAGGGAAGAGTGGATCGCGAGATCGACAAACGGATCGGTGTGGCGTTTGCAGTGATGCAGACCCTGTATCGATCCGTTGTGGTGAAGAAGGAGCTGAGCCGGAAGGCAAAGCTCTCAATTTACCGGTCGATCTACGTTCCCATCCTCACCTATGGTCATGAGCTTTGGGTTATGACCGAAAGGACAAGATCACGGGTACAAGCAGCCAAAATTAGAGATAGGGTGAGGAGCTCAAAGTAAAGCCGTTACTCCACCACATGGAGAGGAGCCAGATGAGGTGGATCATCTGGTCAAAATGCCCCCCGAACGACTCCCTGGGGAGGTATCAAGCACCAAGTTATGACTAAGAAATTAACATGATAGCAGTTAGCATATGCCACGTACTAAGTTATAAGACTAAGGTGCATGGCGACAACATTTGCTGGAAAAAGTTAGCACGCTAGTGTTAGAATGCTAACGTTAACGAAACGTTTTGAAGTTTGAACGGGATCAATCAGATGAACGAGGTGGGAGTAATCGGCGGACAAAAACGCTACGGAATTGTAATAATAAATGGATGAATTTTGTTGTAGCGTAACGTGTGAATGCTTTATCTAACCATTATAATTAGAGATGTCCGATAATATCGGACTGCCGATATTATCGGCCGATAAATGCTTTAAAATGTAATATCGAATATTATCGGTATCGGTTTCAAAAAGTAAAATGTATGACTTTTTAAAACGCCGCTGTGTACACGGACGTAGGGAGAAGTTCAGAGCGCCAATAAACCTTAAAGGTACTGCCTTTGCGTGCCGGCCCAGTCACATAATATCTACAACGTTTCACACACACGAGTGAATGCAATGCATACTTGGTCAACAGCCATACAGGTCACACTGAGGGTGGCCGTATAAACAACTTTAACACGGTTACAAATATGCGCCACACTGTGAACCCACACCAAACAAGAATGACAAACACATTTCGGGAGAACATCCGCACCGCAACACAACATAAACACAACAGAACAAATACCCAGAACCCCTTGCAGCACTAACTCTTCCGGAACGCTACAATATACACCCCCCGCTAGCCCCTACTTCCCCCCCAACTCAACCTCCTCATGCTCTCTCAGGGAGAGCATGTCCTAAATTCCAAGCTGCTGTTTTGAGGCATGTTTAAAAAAAAATGCACCTTGTGACTTCAATAGTAAATATGGCAGTGCCATGTGGGCATTTTTTTTTTCCATAACTTGAGTTGATTTATTTTGGAAAACCTTGTTACATTGTTTAATGCATCCAGCGGGGCATCACAACAAAATTAGGCATAATAATGTGTTCATTCCACGACTGTATGTATCGGTTGATATCGGAATCGGTAATTAAGAGTTGGACAATATCGGAATATCACAAAAAAGCCATTATCGGACATCTCTAATTATAATAATAAAAAATGTAAAATACATCCTGCAAGCAGTTCAGCAAAGACAACATGCGACCAAATGAACTAATTTTATTAAGTTTTGTAGACCAAGTACTAGAATAAGTTACCAGCGTAGGTCAGTGCTTATTCTGATGTTTAGGCCTGCAGAATGTTTTGATGCGCGGAGGACCTCTTCACACTTTTGAGTAGCAATGAGAATTAAATCCACAGTTTTTATTGACTCACTGGCAAAAACCAAACATGGATCAAATATTAAAAAAAATAATAATCAGATCTTAGAGTGAAAAACTGGCAGCTCAAAAACCTAAAAACAATGAGTGCTCCCTATGGTGGTTAATTTATGTAAATACTTTTTTAATTCTGTGAACTGAATTTTTTTTACATTTTATTTTATTTTTTACATCACTTTATGCTAACAATATCATTGACTAAACAATTGTCAGCAACATTTTTGTTTAAAAATTCAGTACGTAAAAAACAAAACAAAAACAATTTTGTTTAAATTTACAAATGTCATTTTTAAAACAAATTTTGCTTATATTAAAAAAAAAAAAAAAAAAAAAAAAAAAAAGGCCAACTTCCTGTTCGTTTTCAGGTATGGGTTCTTGAAACTTTTTCGTGCGTCCAATCACAATCAACGTCTCTAGCGATATTTGTCCCGATTAGGGATGTCCGATAATGGCTTTTTTGCAGATATCCGATATTGTCCAACTCTTAATTACCGATACCAACCGATACAGATATATACAATCGTGGAATTAACACATTATTATGCCTAATTTGGACAACCAGGTATGGTGAAGATAAGGTCCTTTAAAAAAAAAAAAAGAAAAAAAAAAAAGATAAATTAAAAACATTTTCTTGAATAAAAAAGAAAGTAAAACAATATAAAAACAGTTACATAGAAACTAGTAATTAATGAAAATGAGTAAAATTAAGTGTTAAAGGTTAGTACTATTAGTGGACCAGCAGCACGCACAATCATGTGTGCTTACGGACTGTATCCCTTGCAGACTGTATTGATATATATTGATATATAATGTAGGAACCACAATATTAATAACAGAAAAAAACAACCCTTTTGTGTGAATGAGTGATGGGGGAGGGAGGTTTTTTGGGTTTGTGCACTAATTGTAAGTGTATCTTGTGTTTTTTATGTTGATTTAATAAATACAATTAAAAAAATTAAAAAAACAATACCGATAATAAAAAAAAAAAACGATACCGATAATTTCCGATATTACATTTTAAAGCATTTATCGGCAGGCCGATATTATCGGGCATCTCTAGTCCCGATACGTGAAACTGGTGGGAGAGGCTATTTTTTTTTTTTACTAATTTCAAAGGTGGAGTCAATTTAAACATTTCATTTTGGGTCACCCCAAAATTAAAAAGGTCACATGACATCCTTGGCGTGCGTGTTTGTTTCCTAAAACTAACCAGTCGTCTTCAGATTTGCTGTTCCATGGTCATGGAATGAATAAAAGGATCTGAGGTTACCTGAACTCATCACTTTGGGGGAATTTCAGGCCATTTTAAAGGATCGAGAAACTGTTTATTTGGCACTTGTTTTTATTCAAACATTTTATTTGTTTTTCCTATTGGTGCTTTTTTTATATTAATGTCTTAAGTAATTTGCTCTTTAACTATAGTGTGTGACTGCTCCTGATTTTGTATTCTATTTAATTATGAAACATGTTTTTGCCGCCCTCTTGGACAGATTTTAATCTGAATTCGGGTTTAACGGGTTGAATAAAGAACAACTTAAATGAAATTAGACATTTTTTTGCCATACCTCGGGGACATTTGCTGCATTTTGAAGGCATCAAAAAGATGTTGATACAGGAAGAAAAATAAACAAACATCCAATTAAATTTGGCCTCTGCTGTGTTTGCTCCGCTGCTCGGCCTTTAAAAATTAAGCGACATAAATTCAGCGTCCAAAAAAAGCTTTTCGTAATAAAAACACGAACCAACCTCAATAGGTACGGTTTATTTATGTGAAATGTACTGTTTTTTACAGTAATGCACTGTAAAAACAGTAAATTTACATAAAATTTTTGGCGCATGAGCTACTTTAAAAAAAAAAAAAAATTAAATCCCGTAAATATCTACATATTTTTCTACAGTGTACAAAGAACATCTATGAAGACCTTTCAGTATATAAAACTCTATTCTTCCCAGCTGCTGCAGGAATCATGACGTCTCAAGAGGAGGCTTCGTCCTTCCGCAGGTTTTTCCGCTATGTAGAGGACAGCTGCCTTCGAGCGTACGACGATCTCGTCATCCAGAACGCATCGGACATTTCCCGAGAGAGCGACCGCATTCGCAACAAGACCAACTGGACTTACTTGCAGGAAAAAAAACAGAAGAAGCGGCAAGGAGAAGAAATCAAACGGTACGCTTTTGTTATATTTGGGCTTAGAGAGTTTGGTCGCCTGCGACGAGGTGGCGACTTGTCCAGGGTGTACTCCGCCTTCCGCCCGAACGCAGCTGAGATAGGCTCCAGCTCGGGGTGTAACGGTACACAAAAATTTCGGTTCGGTACGTACCTCGGTTTAGAGGTCACTGTTCGGTTCATTTTCGGTACAGTAAGAAAACAACAAAATATACATTTTTGGGTTATTTATTTACCAAATTTGCAAAATCTTCCACCAAAAATATTTTTCTTAGTGGAATATTTGATGTGAAGTAATGGGAACCTTGGATAGGTCAATAATTCATAATAACATTGATTTTGATTCAATATTATGTTTTGAGCAATGACAGTTTGAAAGAGAAAAAAACAGCTTTGGTTTATTAGTCAACATTCAACTTTTTCTAAATGACAATTAACCTTTAAGCTTTTTTATTTCACTTTTGTTATGTTTTTGTTTATTTTAGTAGTATTTTTAGAATGTGCCGTGGGCCTTTAAAACATTAGCTGTGGGCCGCAAATGGTCTCCGGGGCACACTTTTGACACCCCTGCTATAGATAATACAAAATTAAATGTGATAAATCTATGGATAAAAAGCAGAGCCTGGCGACGCATGCGCGTTTATCATAACTCTCTCTCTCTCTCTGTCTCTGCCCCTCCTTCACCAATGCTGCTGCACGCACAAATTGTTTTGTTTTTAACCCCTTCTTAACCCTGAACGTACATTGAAAATACACGCAACCCTAACTCAAAATGCCGGACATTTGAGGCATTTAAGAAACTCCGCCCTGACAGCTCCGCAAAAGAGGACATGTCCGGTGAAAAGAGGACGTATGGTCAGTCTATCCTAGCCCGCTAGCTGCTAGCATGCCGTGTGTTGTGCCTCGGTGTGCATTGTTTACACAACGTGCATTACGCTACTTAATATGTCCGTGTGGAAACTCGTTCGGTACACTTTCGAATCGGAACCCCCGTACCGAAACGGTTCAATCCAAATACACGTACCGTTACACCCCTAGCTCCAGCACCCCCTGCAAACCCAAAAGGGACAAGCGGTAGAAAATGGGTGGATGGAGTTTGGTCGCCAGAATGACAAGTTCTTAATGATCTCAACCGAAAAACTCAAAAATAATCCAAATACCATATTTTCCGGACTATATAGTGCACCGATATATAAGCCACACCCACTAAATTTTAGAAGAAAAAAAAATTCCCCATATATTAGCCACACTAAGTCGCAGATATATATGTTGTGAAATTAGTTTAGACTTAGACAAACTTTAATGATCCACAAGGGAAATTGTTCCAAACAGTAGCTCAGTTACAATGATGGAAATTGTAAGGATGGAAAGGACAATGCAGGTATAAATAGACTAAATATAGCGATATAAAATATAACATATACGTAATATTTACATATGTACAGTATATTATATATACTGTACATAAATTATATTATGTCTATATCATATATACAATATATAACAATTACCATGTACAATATTACAGTATATTTACACAGAAATATTTTATAAATGTTTAATTACATATCTTGTTTCCAAACACGGCAGTAAAACGGCTGATCAAACAAAACAGAAGTCATCATGCACCCACTAGCTGTGCAAGCTAGCCAATCAGCTAAACAGACTGAATAACGCCACGGTGGCGTTTTAGTGAATTTACTGGGGAATTTGTGAAAATGAAACAATACAAAAAGAATGCCAATATAAGTTTATAATAGTAACACAGACACTCGCAAGCGTGTTAGCTAATGCTAACGGCGCTAGCTAGATTACATGACGATAGCACGTACAAATATGCATGTAAACACTCCTACAGACATCACACATGGGACAGTTTAGTAAGTAAGAATTGTTTTAGTTTGGATTGAAGTGACGAATGAAGAATCCACACAAGTAGAAACGCTATAGACAACTAGAGGACGAATGGCAATTATACTTCTGGTTGAAAGCTCTAAACAGGAAAAACACTGCACCGACTGCAGTGAGCAAACTCGTCCAAAGGATGGGGCCATAGCACAAACACCTTAGCAGTGTTTGTTTTGTTTTTTTAAATTATTGCATTATGGCCATCAGCAAAGAAAAAGCCCAAAATTAGCTGCACTGTTTTAGAAACCATGCAGTGTAGGAAAAAAATAGCGGCTTATAGTCCGGAATTTACGGTAATTGCTCAATCAGGATCCTCCTACAACCCCTGGCAAAAATGATGAGTCAGCAGACTTGAGGGATGTTCAGTTGTTTCATTTTGTAGAAAAAATATAACAGACATGACAATCGTTTCAAACGACAACTTTCTGGCTTTAAGAAACACTAAAATAGAAAAGGTCAGTTCAAAAAGAGTTCGTAAAACAGTTCAAAAAGAGTTTGTCTGGAAATTGGGCAGATCCTGCCATCTGTCCGCTTTGAAGTCCTTGGGCCAGAACAACATCCTTCTGTTGATTACCATACATGAGAGAACACAGGAACACCATCTTGCTTCCGCCCCCTACACACTGATCTTTTGAAACCTACCAAGAGTAAGGCTCGTAAAACTCACGAGCCTTACTCTTGGTAGGTTTCAAAAGACAGCCTTTTGTCTTCTTGTCAGGAACACAATGTAATACAAAGTTTTTGTGATCATTTAGAAACAATTATTCTAACAGGTTCCAGTTGTGGACTTTGGATGAAAGTGATTAAGGGATAAATTTGCATTGGGCAAAGTGATGATGTTGGAACTTTAGTTTTGGCTCCAATGACACTTATGAAGATGACTGCCTGAAGAAAACAGGCACATTTCCAGTCACTGATGATACATGCTGCATGTCAGCTAATGATGGCTGCCATTATTTCTTCAATAATTGACTTTGTGTCTTTTATTCCAACAATGGAAAGGATGTTTGGGGATGACATAATTTTCAAGATGCTATTGCATCTAGCCACAGAGCTAGACGTGTTACAACCTCTCTCGAAGAAAGTTACATAAGGTCTATGTCACGTCCTGCAATGGAACATGTGAGGTGGGAATGAAAGAAAAATGGTGGATGCCAAGACTCCAACCTGCAAAACCGACCTGACAACAGCAATCAGAGAAAGTTGGAGCAAGACTGATGAAGAGTTCTGTTAAATCCATGCCTCACAGACTGCAAGCCAGAGGTGGTGCAACAAAGTATTAGTGCTTTTTCTTTGTTCTTCATGATTCCATTCCTTTGCTTGCCCCAAAAATTAAACTGATACTGATTGCGACAATTTATTTTCTTGATTTCTTTCAGTGGTACTTCAAGCCAGAAAGTTGTCATGTCTGTCATCCAATGTTTTCCCTCCAAATTTAAACAACTGAATGAAAATTCTCCAAGTTCGCCGATTCATCATTTTACCAGTGGGTTGTAGTTAAGAGACTAGATTGTTTAGCCGTACGATGAAAGATGCTCTACAAAAACCAAGGAACCACGGTAACATCAGGCTCCATAACCCCCTTCGGACGCATTTCATAAATGTTGCTCTACATTTATTTAGGACCGATGAAGAGGTTGCTGGTACAACAGAGACCACGCACTCGGGGAAACATTTCCGAATGGGTTTCATGACCATGCCGGCGCCACAGGACCGCCTGCCGACTCCAGGCCAGGGTTTCAGTGTTCGCTCGCAGTCCCTCAACTCGGTGGGCGGTGACGACGACGCCAACAACCGAAAACAACCGCCGCCCAAACCTAAGCGGGATCCCAACACCAAACTCAGCAGCAGCTCCGAGGCCCTTAACGGAGTCGCCATGACAGAAACTCAGGAGCAAGACGAAGGTGAACGCGACTCACAGTCTAGTTCAGGGGTCGGCAACCTTTACCAGTCAAAGAGCCATTTTGACCAGTTTCACAAATTACAGAAAACAATGGGAGCCGCAAATTTTTTTCGAAATTTTAAATGAAATAACACTGAATACAAAGTTTTTTATTTGCTTTGTATAAACCAGGGGTCTGCCCACACCTTTATGTGGAATTTGAAAGCTGGTGCGGCACGCGGGTTTTAAATGAATGGCTCAATGTCATGCGCGCCGTGATGGTACAGCATATAGCACCCACTGCAGCCAGCGTGCCTGATCAACCACCCTTTATGTGGGGCTTCCGCTTGCTCACGTAGGTGACAGCAAGGCATACTTAGTCAACAACCACACAGGTCACACTGACGGTGGCGGTATAAAAAAAAACTTGAACACTCTTACTAATAATGCGCCACACTGTGAACCCACACCAAACAAGAATGACAAACAAATTTCGGGACAACATCTGCACCGTAACACAACATAAACACAACAGGACAAATACCCAGAATCCCATGCAGCCCTAACTCTTCCGGGATACATTATACACCCCCCCCGCTACCAAACCCCGCCCACCTCAACCGACGCACAGAGAGAGAGGGGGGGGTGGGGGGGTTGATGTGTAAGGGAGCAGGGTTGGGGTGGGGGCGGGGTTTGGTGGTAGCAGGGGTGTATAATGTAGCCCGGAAGAGTCAGGGCTGCATGGGATTCTGGGTGTTTGTTCTGTTGTGTTTATGTTGTGTTAAGGTGCAGATGTTCTCCCGAAATGTGTTTGTCATTCTTGTTTGGCTTTGGTTCAAAGTGTGGCGCATTATTAGTAAGGGTGTTAAAGTTGTTTTATATGACCACCGTCAGTGTAACCTGTGTGGCTGTTGACCAAGTATGCCTTGCTGTCACGTACGTGTGCAAGCAGAAGATGTATATTGTATAACAAGTGTTGGGCTGGCATGCTGTTAATACAGATTGTATAGGGCGCCAAATTTTGTACCATCATGGCACGCCCTTTATAGCCGTAAGGGTGAAAATCTGTGAATGTTAATCCCGGAAATCGGTGAATATTAATCCCGGGAGTTTTCTGCGAGAGGCACTAAAAACCGGAAGTCTCACGGGAAAATTGGGGGGTTCAGCAAGTGAGCTACTGAGTCGCATCAGAGTGATCAAAGAGCCGCATGCGGCTCCGGAGCCGCGGGTTGCCGACCCCTGGTCTAGTTGGTCATCTTAAAGTTGATGTGGAGGTAACAGTTAGTGAAGCTCAGGCCAAAGAAGCCTTTGAAATGAAATACAGGACTGAGCAAAATCCGCCTTTAAAAACAAAACCACAGGCAGACAACGGAACCCGCTTATGTTGAAAAACCGACATACTGTTCAAACAAATTACTGCAAAAGTTCTGTATAAAACATACTAAGAAAAAACAAACATGTGTCAACAAGATCCTTTGTCATCACCCATTGTCCTCGAGTCTCTGGACAGTCGCCATTGACGTCAGTCCCTCAGTCCAAATGGCGTCAACACAAACGGGTTTCACTGCAATCGTGGATATCAAACAATTAATGGAGGAATAGTCATGGACCCACTATCTGCTGATGCGACTTCCACAGTTAGCTAAACCACCTTTATAACTCCCTGGTGAGGAGGGTTTTTAGGACTTTACTGAGGATTTGGTGAAACTAAAAAACACACAAAGAATGCCATTGTAAGTTAGTGACGTAACAAATGGTACAAAATGTGCATTGAGACTGTAAACATGCAACAGTTTGTCAGTATTAGGGATGGAACGGTTTGTTAAAAACTCTGCACCGTTTTTTGTGTTAGTCATCAGTTTGAAAAGTAAAGTAGTTCTAATCATTCGTCAGGCGAAATTAGCGCTGTGAATTTCGCATTAACGTAATCACGAGATCGACCAATCAAACAGCTGTTAAACGTTGACCATCACAGAAATTGAGTGAAATGCTGTCATCTTAAGAAGTGTTCAGCTAAGGACTCCAACAAAGGTCTAATCAGTCCACTGGCCGCGTGTTTGCCTTCCCAACCTTCAGTCAGTTACATTTATTTGCATCAAGGACGAGACATACTTACAGAGAGAGGCTCTCTGGATGATTGTCAACACACGTCAACACTTGCTGGATCGTGTCAAGGCAAGAACCTCAACCCTCAGAAGCGGTGAGTACTAATTTTCACAAGTATCTGCAAGGCGTTGACTTACAAAAACGGTGCAAAAGAAAAGTTGCCATGTGTCAGGTTCAAACACTGATGACATCTATTAAACAAGACAAGAAGCAAAGAATCTAACAGAGACAGAATTAAATTTGGACTCAATTTTGAGGAGGGACGCGGCCACTGTACTCTCTGTACAGCAGGGGTGCTCACACTTTTTCTGCAGGCGAGCTACTTTTCAATTGATCAAGTCGTGGGGATCTACCTCATTCATATATATAATTTATATTTACTTATTTATGAAATATATGTTTTTGTTAACAAGTTAAAGGTATTTAATGATAATGCAAGCATGTTTAACACATATAGTTAATATTGTTAAAAAATTAAAGGGGTTTAATGATAATACAAGTATGTTTAATAAATATACCGGTAGTTAATATTGTTAACAAGTTAAAGGTGTTTAATGATAATACAAGCATGTTTAACACATATAGTTAATATTGTTAAAAAATTAAAGGAGTTTAAAGATAATACAAGCATGTTTAACACATATAGATTCCTTTCTTTCATGAAGACAAGAATATAAGTTGGTGTATTACCTGATTCTGATGACTTGCATTGATTGGAATCAGACAGTGGTGATGATAACGTCCGCATTTTCGAATGGAGGAGAAAAAAAGTCCTCCTTTCTGTCCAATACCACATGAAAGTGGTTGCTTTTTGGCATCTTATTTGTCCAGCTTCCGTACTCCTTTGTATACACTTTACAAGAAATACATTGTCGGCAAACTCCGTAGCTTGCTAGCTTGTGCACGCCAGCTTTCTGAGACTCTTATTTTGTTAGCACAACTGTGCAGTCGGTCTTTGGAGTTTTGACGACAGGTACGGCGCCAGAGTCTGTTGAAATAAAGTGTTTCTCGCCTTCCAGTCGGTAATTTTAATGAGCTGGCAGCAGTCAGCGTCATCTCAGAAGACCCTCGGGTGCCGTGAATGTCAATCAAGTGACGTCATAGTGAAGATTTATGATCGCTCATTTTTAATGCCTGGCTGGTGATCGACTGACACACCCTCCGAGATCGACCGGTAGCTCGCGATCGACGTAATGAGCACCCCTGCTGTACAGTCTTGCACCACGCTCTGCCCAAAGATTGCACGCCTTCTTTATTTGACTTTCTCCCCCCACATTACCACAGCTGCTTCCAGAGGGAAGTGGGTCGTAAACAGCGTTGCTTTTGGTTACCGAACAGTTCAAAAGGAGAGGTCGTAGAATAGTTCAAAAAGAGTTCCATAAAATACGTCAAAGAGAGTACGTAAAATACTTCAAAAAGAGTTAGTCTGGAAATTGGGCAGATCCTTGGTTCTCTCCGCTTTGAAGTCCTTAGGCAAGAACAACATCCTTCTGTTGATTACCATACATGAGAGAACACAGGAACACCATCTTGCTTCCCCTACACAGTGGAGTTTTACGAGCCTTACTCTTGGTAGGTTTCAAAGACAGCCTTGTGTCTTCTTACTTGACAGAACTCAATGTAATACAAAGCTTTTGTGATAATTTAGAAACAATTATTCTAACACCATGACAAGCAGTCCATTACGCAGTGGCTTTGTTCCAGTGCCACCTCGTTACTCTTGTCAGACAGGATATCATACTTAGAACACGAAGGTCTCAACATCCAACATTGCTCAACAAGATCAACAAATTAATTTCATATATAATTCATAATAATTATAATCCCATACTAGTCTTTATTTTGCATGAAAATTAAATTAACCACAGGTAATCAGCATTGAAATACATTCTAAAATCATTTTTATTGATTGTGATTTCTTAATAAGCAATCCCCAAAAGCAATCTAAATGGTAACAGAAGGAACGTGTGAGGGAACGTTGTGTCAGGACTGCAAACTTAAAGGGGAACTGCACTTTTTTTTGGAATTCTGCCTATCATCCACAATCTTTATGAGAGACAAGAAGACAAACGTGTTGGTTTTTTTTTTTAACATGTAAAAATGGTATTGTTCTTGGTGGCTCGCAATGCAGCTAATGTCAGGAATTAATTTACCTAGAGAGGTCTGATAATATCGGGCTGCCGATATCGGCCGATAAATGCTTTAAAATATAATATCGGAAATTATCGGTATCGGTTTCAATAAGTAAAATGTATGACTTTTTAAAACGCCGCTGTAGGACGTAGGGAGAAGTACAGAGCAGCAATAAACCTTAAAGGCACTGCCTTGACATGCCGGCCCAATCACTTTATATCTACAGCTTTTCACACACACAAGTGAATGCAAGGCATACTTGGTCAACAGCCATACAGGTCACACTGAGGGTGGCCGTATAAACAACTTTAACACTGTTACAAATATGCGCCACACTGTGAACCCACACCAAACAAGAATGACAAACACATTTCGGGAGAACATCCGCACCGTAACACAACAGAACAAATACCCAGAACCCCTTGCAGCACTAACTCTTCCGGGACGCTACAATATACACCCCCCGTGTATATTTTTTTTCCCCATAACTTGAGTTGATTTATTTTGGAAAGCCTTGTTACATTGTTTAATGCATCCAGCGGGGCATCACAACAAAATTAGGCATAATGTGTTAATTCCACGACTGTATATATCGGTATCGGTTGATATCGGAATTGGTAATTAAGAGTTGGACAATATCGGAATATCGTATATTGGCAAAAAAGCCATTATCGGACATCTCTAAATTTAACTTCTAAATCACTTCAAAAATGCATTCAAAAACCTTCAATACTTCATTTACGTTGTGTAGCCTGTATAATAACCAAGCTGTAGCAACATTATTGTAAGACGAACACTGAGGAACTATTTTTCTATCGTACTAACACATCGGCGTGCTACGGTATTAGCCGTAAAAGCTAACTGTGGAAAGAGATAAGAAAGCTTCTATAACAAAATGAAACGTGTTTGAGTTTGTAATGCACAACACTGATAGGACAGCAATCTGTAGTGAGTGAAAAACATGAACAATCACATTACAGTATCTGTAAAGTATTAGTTCATGTTTTGTTTGTACACAGCTAGCCAGACAGTGTATGTACTGTAGTTGTAATAACGCGCATGACGTGCAGCGTGTATCATGATCAATACAACAAGTGTGACTCACTCGATGGACAGTTGTCTGTTGGGTTCAGCTGGCCGGGGATGTTTTTTTCGGGTTTATTTGTGTAAGCGCTCCATTTATGTAAAAATAGCTTGGCTTCAAATTCCACATTTACAGCGTCAGTCACTTTCCCCTCACTCTCTCAGCTTCCGTCTGCTCCAACGTCTCACTCTTCCTTCGTGCTCGCGTCTACAAGCAGCCGTTCATCTTCCGTATATTCAGCTTCAAAAAGGTTGCAAATCCTCATTTGTCCAAAAATAGCGGACTTTGTTGTCTGTTACCAATTCTGCCAAGATTCGAAAAACATACTCGTGTTTGATTCCGAAAGTAGGAACACACATGTTGCTAGAAGTCAGACGTGCGTTGCTATGGAAACAGAAATCAATGCGCGGAATTAATCAGTCCCATAAATGATGAAAAATGATCAAATTAGGGTAAATATTGTACATATTACATATTGTTATGAAGGTGTCGGTTACTACATTTTATATACTGTATTTATGTATGTATATATATATATATATATATATATATATATATATACACACACACACACATATATACACATACATATATATATATATATATATATATATACACACATATACACTTGCAGTGTGTATATTGTACATATTAAATGATAAATGGGTTGTACTTGTATAGCGCTTTTCTACCTTCAAGGTACTCAAAGCGCTTTGACACTACTTCCACATTTACCCATTCACACACTGATGGAGGGAGCTGCCATGCAAGGCGCTAACCAGCACCCATCAGGAGCAAGGGTGAAGTGTCTTGCTCAGGACACAATGGACATGATGAGGTTGGTACTAGGTGGGGATTGAACCAGGGACCCTCGGATCGCGCACGGCCATTCTTCCACTGCGCCATGCCGTCCCTATGATATAATATTACATATTGTTATGAAGGTGTCTGTTACTACACTATATATATACACACACATATATATACACATACATATACACACATACATACATATATACACACATACATACATACATACTTACATATACATAAACATATACATGCAGTGTGTATATAAAACATTGATAGGTTTTGAAGTTGTTTTAGAGACTTTGAAGGCTACAACAGTGACTCCGATTGCCACATCTTTCAAGTATTATCATCTTTAAAATCCTAAAAAAAATAAAAATAAAAATAAATTAAAAAAAAAAAAAAGCGTGTTCTTGTCTCATGATTGTGAACTAAAAGCAAAATTCCCCCAAAAAAGTGCAGTTCCCCTTTAACCGCCCCCCCCTTGAACTAAAGGGTCGAAACAATCCCTGGAAAGTCTGAGAACAAACTATGAGGCTAACGCTAGCCAAGACAACCCATACTCCCGCAACACGACTCATGAACTGCTTGTGTTGTTGCAGACACCACCACCCATGTAAGATCAACGTACAGACAGGACGAAGGACGGAACTTGAGACTACTTCGACTCGTCTCCACTCAAACGCTTAGCACTCGTCAAGCGGCCTTCACAATAAGAGTGCTGTGCGCAACATCCACAAAAGTACCTTACACAAGAACATGGCGATGGTATACACTATAACGATTTTACACTTTCTTTTTTTTTTACACCAATTTAGGGTTTTTTAGGAGCCGTTTACATTTTATGGATATTTTTCTAAGAACCACAACTGACAAAGGGTAACGTTGCATTGTTTGTATTCCGTGGTGTTTAAAAAACAAACTGACCACGAAACTTTGATTCATTCCGAACTGTGGATTCTGGGATTCGTTCAGTTATTCTAAACTTGCAGACATTGCTTGAGCAAAAGCTGGATTGAGACCTCCATGTAACTGCTAGACTTCAGCTTCCGGTTACGGTTCCAAACTTGTTACAGAGAAGTATCTGCAATGAGCCAATCTGTCCACATGATGGTGCCGTTCCTACAAACGATAACAGTTAGCATGTTTAGCTTCCCAGAGTAAACTTGCTAACTTGTCGTTTTTCCACTTAAAGCTCACTTCCATTCGGGCTCTGAGGACTACAAGAGGACGCCTCCTCCCAAACCCAGACGGAACCCAAACACACAGCTGAGCTCGTCCTTTGATGACACCTATGTGGGTACTCATGTTGGCCACAAAAGGGCTCCCTTGCAGTGGGACAAGTCGTCCTCGCCGAGCCAGCATTCGGCTTCTGGAAACGACGCCGAGTCGGTTTACATCGAAATGATGGGGAATGTTCTGCGAGAGTTGAAGAGCCAAGAGGCGGCGGACGACGAGCAAAACGAATCTGTGTATGAGGAAATGAAGTACCCGGCTTCGGAGGACTCGGCCGTAGACTCAGATTCCTGTGTGTCGAGTCACTCTGGCTCTCTGTGCCACATCCCGCAACCTTTCCCCAACCTCTTGACGCACCGGCCGCCGTTGCTGGTGTTCCCCGCAGCCCCCGCTCAATGTTCCCCCAATTCGGACGAATCCCCCCTGACCCCGGTTGACGTCACCCAACTGTCTATGTTGGAAAAGACCACTTCCAGCAAGTCAGGCGAACACTCCAGAAGTTCAAAAACCAGCGAAGACGATCGTCCCTCCACTTCCACCATAACTTCTTCAGGCCGATCTTCCGCCCCACCGCTTGCGTCCAACGTCTACAAGTCCTCTAGCTCCTCCTATAATGGTTACGGGTACCCCCGAAGCCAATCGGCATGCCCCTCCCCTGTGAGCATAGCTCGCTCCTTAACTCCGCTCAACGTGAAGAGGCCACCGCCCTACGATGCCTTGATGGCGGGAGTCAATTTGCCCGTTTCGTCCCCGGTATCAACACGGTCCCAAGAGGGTGGGGTAACGCACAAGAACTCGTCTCCCTACAGCTCCATGCAAAACCTGTCGGCGAGGTTGCAGACACCAACCAGTCCGACGGACGAGTCCACCAACACCTCATATTCCTCTGGTAAACAGGTGGCCAGAAAGGGCTCAGGCAGCAGGAGAAGCAGGCAACGTGAAGGTATGACAGTAGTTCTAATGCAGTACGGTAGTACTATTAGATGTTTTTAGAAATCAACGTGAAGGTACGACACATAGTACTAATGCAGTACTATTAGAGGTTTTTTTAGAAAACAACGTGAAAGGTATGACACAGTGCTAATGCAGTACAATCAGAGGTTTATAAATCAACGTGAACGTACGACAGTACTAATGCAGTACTATCAAAGGTTTTTAGAAATCAACATGAAGGTACGACACATAGTAATACTATTGCAGTACAGCATACTTGCCAACCCTCCCGGATTCTCCGGGAGACTCCCGAAATTTAGCGCCTCTCCCGAAAACCTCCCGGGACAAATTTTCTCCCGAAAATCTCCCGAAATTCAGGCACACAATATAAACAAGCATACCTGCCCAATCACGTTAGAACTGTAGAATGATCGAGGGCGAGTTCTTGGTTTCTTATGTGGGTTTATTGTTAGGCAGTTTCATTAACGTCCTCCCAGACCCAGCAACAACACACAACAACAGCATTTCGTGCATTTGATGAAAGCACTTTTTGCGTGCCACAAAGCAATGCATCATCAGTGAGGGCGTTCAGCATGGTTAGAAAATTAGTGACAAATAGAACAAGAATGGACAATTCAACCCTTAACTCAACAATGAGTAGATGAGTGTTGTGTGTGTATATGTGTAAATAAATGAACACTGAAATTAAAGTATTTCTTATATATATATATATATATATATATTAAAAATACTTGACTTGGTGAATCCTAGCTGTAAATATACTCCTCCCCTCTTAACCACGCCCCGCCCCCAACCACGCCCCCCGCCCCCACCTCCCGAAATCGGAGGTCTCAAGGTTGGCAAGTATGCAGTACAGTAGTACTATCAGAGGCTTTTAGAAATCAACATCTCAGGGTCTGTGGTTTTTGTCTCTGCAGGTGAGTCCAGGTCAGTCAGACCGGAGTGTAAGGACAGAGACAGTAACGGACGGTTCAGTCCAGTTTCCAGTCGGATGGGGAGATCTTCCGTTAGCCCGACTTTGATGTTTGCAGGATCGGGAGGTGAGGCTGTCGCTCCACCATGTTTGTATTGAGTATTCAGAACCTGTCTCCTCGTTTTCTGAGACATTTTGAGAGTTAAAAATGTGAGTGGTCCGTAAACCTGGACTATACTTCCGTCTGTGTACGTGGTCTTGATTAGGGTCCAGCATCAATGGGAACTGGGTCTTACATTTCAATTTTCTAGCAAGGGTCCCTATTTTTAAACATGGACTCCTATTTGATGCAGCCAGTATCTAAAAATTAAAGTGAAGAAAGCAGTCCATAGTTTGTTAGTATGTGTCTCCTCTTTTATACATTTGTACAACTTTTGCTCATTTCATTTTGTTTGGGAATTTGAAATGATTGCTGATATGTATTCAAATGTTCTGAAATATCTTAAAATCCCTTTTAATCAAGTCCACAAAATTCTATTACAATCAGTTGAGGTTTTGGATTTGCATTTATTCACGATTTTGACAATTCCCTTTCCGGTCACGTAGGAAGCCAGCAGTTTGAAGTTATTGGAAGGCTGACATTTTCTCATAATCAAGCAAATGTTTGGGTGTTAATTTTTTTGCATTCTGTGTTCTTTAGAGGCCTCAAAATGTTCTACTTGATGGCTCTTCTGATTCACAACAAAACTCTGGTTGTTTTGCACAGGACACAAGATTATTGTGCAAGAATGGACAGATTTGACGGTTTATTATCATCAGCCATATTTAATCCTGTAGTTTAGCCGAGTCAGCATATCCACATTAGTGTTTGGTGTCTGAGGAAGTCAAACTGATTGTTGCCTGCAAAGGACTAAAATATTTGCTTTTTGGCAGAATCCAAGTGTGTGAGTAAACTGGGTCGCTCAGCATCAACATCAGGTGTGTCTTCACCTGGTTCCATGCCACATCATCCCGCCCTCAGCCAGGTAAAAAGCACGATGCAATTGCACCAATAAATTACACCTTTAACAAGACCATTTATTTCACTAAAGTGCTACTTTATAGTACAAGTCTTTTTTTTTTTTTTTAGACTGAATTAATAAGCTCCTGAAATCAAATACATTTTGCACAATTTTACTTATTTAAAAAGGGGAACTGCCCTTGTTTAAAACTTTGCCCATCATTTGCAATCCTTATTTAAGACAAGAACACATTTTCCTTTTATGCATTCTAAGTCAAATAAAGGCTATCAAAAGTCAGCTAACGATGGAGGTCATGGGATTCATGATGTCATTTGTCTATTGCGCCCACAATAGTCCATTTACATGTTGTGACCTGATTAAAAGGGGAACATTATCACAATTGCAGGATTGTTAAAACCATTAAAAATCAGTTCCCAGTGGCTTATTATATTTTTCGAAGTTTTTTTCAAAATTTTACCCATCACGCAATATCCCTAAAAAAAGCTTCAAAGTGCCTGATTTTAACCACCCGTCCATTTTCCTGTGACGTCACATAGTGAAGCCAACACAAACAAACATGGTGGAAAGAACAGCAAGCTATAGCAACATTAGCTCGGATTCAGAATCGGATTTCAGCGTCTTAAGCGATTCAACAGATTACAAATGCATTGAAACGGATGGTTGTAGTGTGGAGGCAGGTAGCGAAAACGAAATTGAAGAAGAAACTGAAGCTATTGAGCCATATCGGTTTGAACCGTATGCAAGCGAAACCGACGAAAACGACACGACAGCCAGCGACACGGGAGAAAGCGAGGACGAATTCGGCGATCGCCTTCTAACCAACGATTGGTATGTGTTTGTTTGGCATTAAAGGAAACTAACAACTATGAACTAGGTTTACAGCATATGACATACATTTGGCAACAACATGCACTTTGAGAGTGCAGACAGCCCAGTTTTCATCAATTAATATATTCTGTAGACATACCCTCATGTCAGCAGGCCAGGGAAGCTAGGGTCGATATTCTTCTCTTGATCATCTTCGGGACGGTGTGAGCCAAGACATCCAGGGGGTTTAGCTCGCTCGTCTGCGGGAACAAACTGCCGCCATTGCTTGCCGTGCTAGCGAGGTCCTTTGTCCCTGAATTGCTCACACACTCCGGCAGATTCAATGGGGGTCTGGCGGCAGATTTCTTTGAATTTATCGTAAATGCATCTGCTTTGAGTGTCGCAGGATATCCACACATTCTTGCCATCTCTGTCGTAGCATGGCTTTTGTCGGTAAAGTGTGCGGAACAAACGTCCAATTTCTTGCCACTTTCGCATCTTTGGGCCACTGGTGCAACTTGAATCCGTCCCTGTTCGTGTTGTTACACCCTCTGACAACACACCGACGAGGCATGATGTCTCCAAGGTACGGAAAACAGTCGAAAAAACGGAAAATAACAGAGCTGATTTTACTCAGTGTTTGAGAAAATGGCGGATTGCTTCCCGATGAGACGTCACATTGTGACGTCATCGCTCCCAGAGCGTATATTAGAAAGGCGTTTATTTCGCCAAAATTCACCCATTTAGAGTTTGGAAATCAGTAAAAAAAATATATGGTCTTTTTTCTGCAACATCAAGGTATATATTGACGCTTACATAGGTCTGGTGATAATGTTCCCCTTTAACCAAGTATGAGCGATTTTGTTATTATAAGCTCAAACGCCAAGGAACTACTTTTAGCGGCGCCATTATCACAGAGCGCTAACTAGCGTATGCTGCTACATTGCCTCGGAGTTGGTGAAAGTTAATTCTAGATGATAAATCATGCCTCTCACCTGGATGGTAGAAGGTTGTGGACATAAACAGTCATGTTGGTCAACATCGACATCCAACTTAGACCCAGAAAATGCGATAAAAACACTTAAGTTTGTGGCCATCTTCTTAACCCGAATGAAAATTATGATAAATTCTTCATCTAAACGGGAAGGTATAAACATCCCATCAGTCTTTATCCCAGTGAGAGCAGACATTGTACAGGAAGTGATTGTTTTATTATGTTTGTAGTTTTGTATATCTTGTTTAGCACTTAGCAATACTGCTACTTGCTGGATCTGCTGATCCCTCAGATTCTAAAACTTGTAGGTTCGTTCTCATATTCAGGCTCAAAAATAGAAGTTTCTGGATCATCATTTGTTCCAACGTAGTGTTTGTTGTCTCTCATCAAGTCTTCTTCATTTGGATAATGAAGATGATTAGAGGTATAACCACTATACAGCTGGGCAAGTTTTTAACAGCCAACTGACCAAGCTCTCGTCCACAGCTGCCAGACCACCATTCCCATTAGGATGGCGGTATATGGGATAGGATGTTATGATGTGGTTAGCAGTCTGCACCACACTCGCATGCCGCAGATGAAGCCATACCTTATTTGCACATAGTTGAGTGGAAGAGGCAAAGGCGATTAAGCCTGACCCAAGCCTATTCCCGGTAGTGATGTACTGGCCTCAGGGATGTAATCATAGAGAAGGTGCCTAGGCTTCAGTGCTCTGCGTCCGAGAGACAGTGTGGCTCTATTGCAACGAAGCTCAGATGGTTGAATACCTGCTAAGATGGAAAGACTGTCCCCGTTGGTGTGGGACGCAGGCATCCAGTCACTAAATGCAAAGCGTCGTTAATCGGCTAATCTATGAGAGGAGTGTGAGCACTATGTCACCAAGCAGGTGTGCAGTACTCAGTAGCAGAGTGGACCAAGGCAAGGGTCCAATTTGTCTTTTATGGTTTTCTTGAACGATTCAAACACGTAAAAGGTTGAACACCAGTTTAATTATCCGTTAAAGAAGAAAATATTCATGTTTGAGTGACAGCAGTCTTTGGCCCCGCCCCTTAGATGCCGTGGCTGTGTGGCGACACCACCATGATGGAGATGATCGAGAAGAAACGAGTTCTGTGTTGCGAGATCAAGCGGCGCCAGCGACCCGAGAAGAACCTCAGCAAACAGGACAGCATGCCCATCCTGCCCAGCTGGAAGAGGAAACAGCCACCGCCATATTTAGCCCCGCCCACTGCTGCCAGCCAATCGTCTGCAGTGGCGTGGGACACCTCCATCTGAGCACGTGCAAGGTTTTCGCTTTGTTGCACTTTACAAGAAATTGATAGTGGAACCTGCTTATGGCAACAACTCAAACGACTGCTTAAGTCTACCTACATGGTCCACCCAAAGTACTGTCCCCAGCACCATCACATATGGACAGTGACTTCCTGTTCAGCACAAAATAAAAGCACGGCAGCATTAACTTGAAATTTGCACAGATTGATCTACCGGTATTCAGACCGGGGGTTCCCGAACTTTTTAAGTCAGGGGCCACATTAGGTTAAACAAATTTCACACACACACGTTTCCCCCCCTTATATATACACACATATACCCCCACACACCACACCCACACGTATACCGCCCCACCCCACACATATATACACACCCACACATGTATACCGCCCACTAGTGCTGGGCAATATGGAAAAAAATGTATATCACGATATGGATCATTTTATATCACGATAACAATATAGCTATGGTACGCTTTCAGTTCTATGAAAAATTTTACTTACATGACCACTCGCCTTATTTCTCACTTTATTTGCAAGTGAAATAAACAAATACATTTGGTATAGCAAACAATAGCAACAAAACACATTTTAAGTTTTTAAAAGACATTACGTTTTTTTTAAAGTTTTACAAGTACCGTATTTTTCGGAGTATAAGTCGCACTGGAGTATAAGTCGCATTTTTTGTGAAAATGTATTTGATAAAAGCCAACACCAAGAATAGACATTTGAAAGGCAATTTAAAATAAATAAAGAATAGTGAACAACAGGCTGAATAAGTGTATGTTATATGAGGCATAAATAACCAACTGGTATGTTAACGTAACATATTATGGTAAGAGTCATTCAAATAACTATAACATATAGAACATGCTATACGTTTACCAAACAATCTGTCACTCCTAATCGCTAAATCCCATGAAATCTTATACGTCTAGTCTCTTACGTGAATGAGCTAAATAATATTTGATATTCTACGCTAATGTGTTAATTTCACACATAAGTCGCTCCTGAGTATAAGTCGCACCTCCGGCCTAACTATGAAAAAAAACTGCGACTTATAGTCCGAAAAATACGGTATTCAAGTTTCTCTGAAGTGCAGTCAGAACGCTAGAGCATAACTAAAAATAAACAAATATTTTTGGTATCAGATGTAAACAATTGCAATAAAAAAAATCTGGAATCATTAACGTTAGCCTTTAGTGCAGTCAGAACAGTAGTAGATCACAATGAAATTTAAACAAAATACTTTTAGTTTATCAAGTGTAAACAGCTGGTCTCTGGAATCATTAACCTTTAGCGCAAGTCCGTTTTCTGCTCTGAATCCATCGCTTTGAAACCAAAAAGCTAGACTGACGAGCTACCCCCTCGTTTGGGTCGGGGTTCGTCCTGGGACTCAGTCTTTGCTGATTGTGGGGGTTCAATTTCTTTTTCCGCCAGCACATCGCCTATCCTTCCTGTCTCCATGTTTACTTACAATGATCCCCTCATGTGTGTAACCCAGGTAACAGGCTGGACACAGAGGGCACGTAAAGTAAAGCGGCGTCATGTCGCAAAAACGAAAGAGAAATGCGAGCTTGCATGTCAACGCATCCTTTTCTTTGTAAGAAAATATTGTTTTCTCTCCCGTTTGACACTAAATTAGAGTGTCCGCCTTGAGATCGGTAGGTTGTGAGTTCAAACCCCGGCCGAGTCATACCAAAGACTATAAAAATGGGACCCATTACCTCCCTACTTGGCACTCAGCATCAAGGTTTGGAATTGGGGGTTAAATCACCAAAAAAGATTCCCAGGTGCGACCACTGCTGCTGCTCACTGCTCCCCTCACCTCCCAGGGGGTGATCAAGGGTGATGAGTCAAATGCAGAGAATAATTTCGCCACACCTAGTGTGTGTGAGACAATCATTGGTACTTTAACTTTAATACACTTACTGAATGTGCAATTATTGTTGCTGCTACTATGAATCATCTAAATGGCCCTATGGGTAAAATACAGCCCATCACTTGAAACAATAAAAATTTAAATGGCACGATAGACATTTTTCTATCGTGCCCACAATATGTACCAGCACTACCCCCCACACACACCCGCATGTATATACTAACACCCTCAAACACGTACACACACAAATGTAAAATAATCTTTGCCTCTATGGCGGAAAAACTGTTTAACAAGTATCATTATCACTGGAGGATGAGTAATAGCTAAATATGCTACAATGTACATTGTAGGAGGATATGCTAAACGCTATGCGAGTGGTCTTAAATTTAAACCTGGGTGGGCAGCTCGATATAAATACAGTAACAATAGTTAGTATCAGGGTTTAGTTGATAGTGATTAGATTAAAAAAATAAAAATATTTTGTTATCGTTTATAAACTCAGGAAATTATTCCCTGCACACTGGAGGACTTCAGGGGCAAAAACCAAAGGATTTAAATCAGAGCCAATAGTAGGAAATTATAATATTGTTACACCACCATTCTGTGTGCGAGTCTGATTCTAATTGGGACCACAAATGAAGTCATTCAATGATATTGGAAAAAGTATCAGCATCGGTATAGTCGATACTGGTCCGGTAACTACTTGGTATTGGATACAAACACACACCTTTGTAGTGTTGCCCTAAACATATGTCAAGTATCCAAAGACAAGAATAAGTGCTGATTACATGAGAACATGTTACAACAGGAAGTAAGCCGATATTAACAGGAACAAGTACATTCATTTTGAGAAAATAAAACAGCAAATGATATTACTGCATATGCCAGCAGCTGAATTAGGTGCCTTTGCAACTAGAGATATCCGATAATATCGGCATGCCGATATTATCAGACAAGCCGATAAATGCTTTAAAATGTAATATCGGAAATTATCGGTATCGGGTTTTTTTTATCAGTATCGGCTGTTTTTATTATTATTTATTTTTTATTTTTATTAAATCAACTTAAAAAAACATAAGATACACTTACAATTAGTACACCAACCCAAAAAACCTCCCTCCCCCATTTACACTCATTCACACAAAAGGGTTGTTTCTTTCTGTTATTAATATTGTGGTTCCTACATTATATATCAATACAGTCTGCAAGGGATACAGTCCGTAAGCACACATGATTGTGCGTGCTGCTGGTCCACTAATAGTACTAACCTTTAACACTTAATTTTACTCATTTTCATTAATTACTAGTTTCTATGTAACTGTTTTTATATTGTTTTACTTTTTTATTCAAGAAAATGTTTAATTTATTTATCTTATTTTATAATTTTTAAAAAAAAAGGACCTTATCTTCACCATACCTGGTTGTCCAAATTAGGCATAATAATGTGTTAATTCCACGACTGTATATATCGGTATCGGTTGATAGGTAATTAAGAGTTGGACAATATCAGAATATCGGCAAAAAGCCATTATCGGACATCCCTATTTGCAACCAATTTTGAAATGATTTGATAATGACAAAAAGTGTGGTTATTGCAGGAGGTTACAATATATATGCTATATAATTTAGACTTAAAGACACCGCTCATCCCTACAGTAAAATGAGCAGCAGTTAAATGTAAGAGTATACAATATTGTCATGTCAGCAGAATGAAGAGGCACACATGGCGTCTACAAAAGTGTAAACCTTGCAGCAAAACACTAAACGCTTCGACGCAGCACACCAACTCTTCTTAGTGTGTCTCTACCGAGCAGACAAACACCGGCGCCCCCTACAGCCCTATTACTGAATCACAGCTGACAAAAGGACAAGACTATAGAACTGTGCAAGCCATGCTTAGTTTCACTTTCAATTGTGCAGACAAGCGCTGTCAGCCCGTTTGAGGGAGTGTCGACATAAGCGGGTTCCACTTTAGTGAACAATGATGCACTTTGCAGCACACTGGAGTGAAAAGTAGAAGAAAAAAAAACGTAGAAACACAAAAGAAATCAAATGTCATAAATTTAAATCCTATTTTCTTACACTGATGTCGAGCCAATTTCATGAAGTGAGAGGTAAAGGTGATAGAGTAGATGACATCCAGGTACAGCAACTCCTCTCAGGACACTCCAATGGTACAGGGTGACCCAAAGAAATGCATTTCAGCCTACATGTTCCAACTTCTGTGTACGATCCTTCCCCAAAGTGTCAATCATCCTGCTCACTTTGCAGAAGTCACCTTCTTTACAGACTATATGCTCGAAGGACAGGAATATTCGCACACATCAGGGTTTCCTCCACTTATAATTGCGGCGACCTGTCACAGCAAAATAAAAGCCGCCTCACCTTAAAAATTACCGTGAATTCCGGACTATTAAACGCTATTTTTTTTCTTACACTTTGAACCCTGCGGCTTATAAGACGGTGCGGGTAATTCATGGATTTTTCTCCGATAACGGCCATAATAGTAAAAAAAAAAAAAACCAAGCAAATACACCTAAAACATGTTTTCATGGTCGTGCTATGGCGCCATCTTATGGACGAGTTTGCTCACTGCATGTATCCGTCCATTCACGGGTAGTGCTTTTTTTTTTTTTTTTTTTTTAAACTGGAGTGCTGTGTTGGTCTTCCAGCCATGCATAGCGTTTCTACTCATATGGATTGTCATTCACCACTCCAAGCAACATTTTCAAGTTTTACAATATAACTAAAACTGTTCATACTTAAACTGTCCTATCTGTAGGAGTGTTTATGCATTTTTTTACTTTCTATCGTTTGTTAGCATTAGTGAACACATTTACGAGTGTGTTAGTATTAACTTACAATGGCATTCTTTGTGTATCGTTTCAGTTTCAACAATTTTCCCTGTAAACTCTCTAAAACGTTACCGTGGAATTATGGAATCTGTTTAGCTGATTGGCGAGCTAGCTTCCACAGCTAGTGGGTCCACGATGCCTTCTCTTTTGTTTGATCAGCCGTTTTACTGACATGTTACAGACACCGTTTGGAAACAATTAATGTAAATAAAGATCTACAAAGTATTTGTGTAAATAGCTCATTTCACAAAATATGGGACTTATTCTGGTGCGGATAATATATTGAAAAATATTTTCTTCTAAAATTTAGTGGGTGCGGCTTATATACGGTGCGCTCTATAATCTGGAAAATGCGGTAAAGTTTTTCACGTGAAGACAAATTAAACATTTATTTTTGCGTCCAGAAGTTGCAAAGTGCAAATAACTTAACTTTTAACTTATGCTAACAACCAGCTCAATTACAACACTTTCTCATTCTACACCAATCCCCTTTTAGGCATGGTGTGTTCACGATCATGGGAACAATGAACATCGGAAACACACCAACAGACAAGTCGTTACAGTATGAATGGATATATATTTATATATACTGTTGCGTTTTGGACCAGTTGTTCCTACCAGGGAATTCAAGTCACAAGTCGCTCCCAAGCTCTTTACGACACTTAAAGCTGAGTTGAAAAAACCACCAGAGACAGAATAGGTATTTTGTAATATATTGGCAAAGCTTTGCTGATATATTTTTTGAGACCAGTCCAGCATAGAACATTCTATCGCGCCGCCAAAATGGTCTGTCTTCCCGATCCCAAAACCCTCTCTCCTCTCCCCTCTCTCTTAGTCAAAACAAATGCTTATTATCGCTCTCTCGAACATTCCTCACTTCAAGGTTAAGCACACACAGTTTACTTGCAGAGAAACAGAAAGAGAATAAATGGAAAACACGAGCTGTTTTCAAATATGACTATGAAAGAAAATAAGTAACACTAAAATTCGGATATATGTAAATATCTGCCTCCGACATACATACACACATATACATATATATATATATATATACATACATACTTCTTATTACATGTGCACTATTGACGAGTGATGCACTAAAAATTTGGCTTCCAAAAAAGACAGGAGACTACCTGAACTGCTGAGACCGGATGTTGTGATGTCAGCAATACGCACAGGATTGTTTGCAGCGTAGGCAACATGTCTGCCATGTGGACGTACTTGAATATATCCCAAACGTACTTGAAGACAGCCATCTACAAAATGTGCGACAAGAGGAAAGGTTCACAGAAGCGAAGCAAGTGTGACGTCAGGCATGCTGCAAGTCTTCGTCACAACATCGAACAGCAGAAGAGTCTCTAATCACAAGTACAGTCTTCAATAACACCATAAATAGATGCTATATTTGTTGGTCCTTTTTAATAAATAAAGTCACTAAAAGGATATGAGAAGTCTCCGGAAAATTAAATTCTCATTGAAAAAGAGCAAAACAATAAGAAAAATATATGTTAGTACTAATTAACAGATTTGTTTGGATGTATTTATTTTTGGTTTTGTCTTTTAAAAGAAAATATGCATCAGCACAGATTATGCAAATGATACGTCATGTCCACAACCCCACAAGTATATTTGGGGGAAGCCCTGCACGTTGTCCATAATTGTCAATTACTCCAAGTTCAGAACTAAGATTTGGCACATATTCTCTGAACCCCCTCAAGAAATCTGCTTTCTGAAGGAGTTTGATGACAAACTATCTGAAAATGTATCGCACTACTGTGTGTGACTAGTTGGAGAAATAGATCACAAAATGTCCTAATTGGGTTGGCGGATGACGATTGTTCCGAAATTTCATGCACAAAGTCTACTTGTATGCCCTGAAAAAGAAAATAACATTTTTAATGATCTGTAGGTTGTGGTCTTGTTGGTCACCCTGTATTTGAGGACAGCACAAAGGTTGATGGCACTTTACAGAGCTCGAGAGCCAAGAATATTTTCATTGCTCAACCAGGAGCGGCAATGCATTCTGGGATATCTTGCAAATGGTGATGTTCATGGGTTTTACTCCAGTTCATCACAGATATGGATTATTGAATAGCTTTTTTGGAAGGTGTAAGAGTACTGCTCACTACAGGTTATGGATGTGACATTTCAAAATGAGGCTAAAACGCACCGACTTTTACACGAGAACTTAAAATTTGACCGTCTAACTTTGTGAACGTCCAACTGTTTCACTACTTTCACCTGGTGCTGTCGAACGATTAATTTTTTTTAATCAGATTAATCAAATTTTTTTAATTTTGATTAATCGCAGTCAACTACTTGCATTATTATTTAAAAGAACACAATATTGTGACACAAATGTAATTGTATTGTCAGAATGTTAATTTTTTAAATGTAACTACTTGAGTGCACATCGTTTGCGCAAACTTAACCATATATTATGAAGTGCACCTTTTCAACAATATTGCAAATGTGCTGATATACAGGTAACCAGCTGCGCTTTATGTACAGGAGCACATGCGGGGAAAATTAATTGAGTGATTTTGTGCCTATATATATATATATATATATATATATGATTAATGCAATATTTTGTGATTATTCTCACGCATAAACTTTTTATCACAATGAATCAAGAAATGTCCTGCTTAGGTTAGAATATAAAGATCCTCTTCATGATGCTGTTGGTATACACCAAGACCACTGCCAGCCATAAAAGAGGTTAGTTGCAACAGGGATGCTAGAAGACTCAGAAAAGTAGAGTAGAGTCAATTTACAAAAAACACACTCACTCAGTCCGTCTAAAATTAACAAAACAATAATACAATGCTAAACCAATCCCAGTAACACACCAAATACCAATCTATAGAGCAAAGGCAACTTTTTTAAAAACCTTTTGGGGGTTAGTGTGCGGCTGTTCTGAGTTCTAAGAGTGTGAGAAGGACAACTTGAGGCTGTTTAGTTAAAAAAAAAAAAAAAACATGTCTCAAGTTGCGAGCGCTGTCCTGTCTGTACATCGATCTTACATCGATGATGTCGTTCACAACAACACAAGCAGATGAGATGTGTTGTGGGTGTATGTAATGTTCTTGCTAGTAGTTTAGTCACTGTATCAAGTGGTCGTCTCCACATTTAGTTCAGGATGACTGAGCACTTTCCTTGACAAATGTTTCTTCTCACAATGACAGCATTTCACTCACTTATGTCAATATGGATGATTTTCTGTGTTAAACAGCGTATTCTGTTTTTATATTGGCCAATTCGGTCCGCGGTTGCGTTTACATGAAAATGCCCTAGTTTTGTGATTAGGCATACTAGCATAGTGTCAAAGAAAAAGTAGCAACCACGATGAGATCCCAAACTTCCAGTAGATGGTTATTCTTTCCACTCTGTTTCAGGAATTAGCATGCATGTCGGTAGTCCCCCCCCGATAATCAGATTTCGATTTTGCCTTCTCACGATCATAAAAATGATAAATTGCTTAGCCTTGGTGTCATCCATGCCTTTTTCGGTAAACATTTTAAAAAGTGACCTGTTGTGGATGTTTCTTTTCAGTAGAAAACAAGTTGTGCAAACAGCAGTGAAACATTAAAAAAAAATCATACATTTAAAACATTTAGACTCTCAAACGAAGTTCACACGTAAAAGTTATATTTTAGCTTCATCCTGAAAATTCACCATAACACATCCATACCTTTTACTGTCACAAATTAGCCAACAGTCTGACCTTTTTTTAATGATTTCACAATTTTTATCAGACGGGAACTTGTTAGTCAACAAGATGGCTGACTTGCTTCCTGTTGAAAATGGGCCAATCCTTTGACAATGCACAAATCTTTTTGTACAATTATCTTTTTACATTTGGACAAATTCAAAGATTGCTAAACATTCTGGGTCTGACGAGTACATTTGGATGCATTGATGTGACATTGTTGATTCTGTGAGTAAAAACTGTGAATTTCATTTGTTCAATGGAAAAAAAGCTATTTAAATTTATAATTATGCTGTTAGCGCTTAAAGAATAATTAAATAAAAACATGATTGTCAATTGTGCAAAACTTGTTGCTAATCAAACCGGGGCAATGGAACAAAATTGTTGAAGCAAAAACGTGTTTGTACAAATGTTTTATGCAATGTTGAGGTATTTAGACGTGTCTGGTAATGTCTGACATCCTCTGCAGGACAAAATGCACGATCCAACCCGATAACTCACTTTACAAACTGAAATAAATAGTAATTTGCAAATCAGACTCAGAAATGCAAAACAAAAAAATTACGAACCATTCTACCAAAATGGTTCAAAGTGAGGTTGGAAATATTTACACATTTTCTAAGTTTTATTCCCAAAACTAAAGCTTGTCACTCCATTTAATGTACAATATCTGAAGTCAGAAAAATAAGTCAACTTTTATCTTTAATTTTTAGAATGTTTGAGAACGTTTTTCCTCTCCTCAAATGTGTCACTGCCGAAACTTAGAATTCAATTAGGGATAACATATGTTAACCGGTTATATTTACCTCCCTCATGTGTAAAGATTCTTTAAAAAAATATTTTCACAATTAAATCAATAAAAATGTAACACTTTAATGTTTTTAATTGATGTGCAGTCTCTTTCTAAAATGTTCAACACTGATCAGATTGTTTTCACAGTAATGAGTTATGAATTTGAACATACAGTAACCAATCAGTATCATTTTAGTTGATAACTCAATATACTTTTTTGTAAACATTGAAGTGTTTCGGTAGCGACCATTTTATTTGCAATGTTGCGTCATATTCCCTCAACTATATTGCTTAATAACTCATAACATGATTTGTGCTTATGAAAATCCTTTTATTTTTTGGAGAAAACTAATCAGTTGAAAATAACACACGTGTGTCTAGTATGCAAAGCAAAAACACTCATTACTGGTCACTACCTAAAGCATCACTGAAAAGTGTAATAAAATACAATTAAATACATTTAACTTTGTGACAATTCTAGCTAATTTTGCCCACAACTAAATACTAGCAAGCACATCTTTGAGGAGTTGAACACTGATGAAAACATTTTGCATAAAAGCTGGAAAATGTTTCATAATTGAATAGAATGTGTGTTCAGTAGTGACAATTTTTAAAGATAGTGATTTTCAGACTTTGGAACACATTTATTTGATAACTATGGGATTAGGGTGGCTCGGTTGGTAGAGCGGCCACGCCAGCAACTTGAGTTCCAGGTTGGATCCCAGGTTGTGTCCTTGGGCAAGACAATTTACCTACCTTCCCAGTGCCACCCACACTGGTTTATATGTAACTTAGATAATGGGTTTCACTATGTAAAGCGCTTTGAGTCACTAGAGAAAAGCGCTATATAAATATACTTCACTTTCATGCAGCCACAAGGGACAGTAACACAATTTCACTTCCTGATCAAAAATACACGGGTGTGGCTTAAATCTACAACCAGCCAAGATTCTAACACGTGTTTCGTTTCGGCAGGGACATCAAAACCAGGGACATGATTTGAGCACAATTATTACATTTAAGAATTAAACCCACATCTGTGTCTTAACCTCTAAACTTGATTACAGCATTGAAAAAAAAAAAAAATCAAAAAAATGTTTTAGGCGGTATTTTCACGACTGGGAACAGCTACTTTAATAGAAAGTACCCCATAAATGATTTTGTCTTTATGCATCTTACATACTTGCCATCGTTGAGACCTCCTATTTCGGGAGGTGGGGGGTGGGGGCGTGGGCGTGGTTATGAGGGGAGGAGTATATTTACAGCTAGAATTCACCAAGTCAAGTATTTCATATATATATATATATATATCCCCGCGACCCCGAAGGGAATAAGCGGTAGTAAATGGATGGATATATATATATAAATAAAAGAAATACTTGAATTTCAGTGTTCATTTATTTACACATATACACACACATAACACTCATCTACTCATTGTTGAGTTAAGGGTTGAATTGTCCATCCTTGTTCTATTCTCTGTCACTATCTTTCTAACCATGTTGCACACCCTCTCTGATTATGCATTGCTGTGTGGCACGCACAAAAGTGCTTTCATCAAATGCACTAGATGGCAGTATTGTCCTGTTTAAGAGTGTCACAACATTGCTGTTTACGGCAGACGGACTGCTTTACTGTAGACGTTCTTTATATTGTGGGAAAGCAGACTCAGGTCCGCATGGAGCTGGAGGGGGCGTGGCCTCCAGCTCCGCCTGAATTTCGGGAGAAAATTTGTCCCGGGAGGTTTTCGGGAGAGGCGCTGAATTTCGGGAGTCTCTCGGAAAATCCGGGAGGGTTGGCAAGTATGGCATCTTATCACTATCTCAGTGTTCAGAGTTTACACAGATCATAATCTCAGTAAAAAAAATTCCATGTCCAAATATTACATTTTGTTAAACTTTTTTTTTTTTAGTAATGAAACAGCCCTTTGAACTAATACAGTAGACTGCTCCATGTAATGTGTGGACAGCACAGTTATCAGTTTACTTTAAAAAAACATAATTGGATGACTTAACTCAACAACCACATGGACACAAATGTGAAAGATGCTCCCTACCTGAGAGGAGTCTATAGAATCTTCCTGAGCAGACAGGCAAGGTCAAGTTGGTCTGCAAGCAACCAAAGCGCATATTGTTAGCAGGGAAGAACAAAAGCAACATGCTAAGTGACGGACATAGGAATTACCTGAGAGCACAGACAAGGCTTCAAACAACCTGAAAGTGCCGAGTATGCAGCCTGAACCACAAGTTACTAAACACATTCATGAAAGTACATCTGACACAGAAAAAACAATGAGACAAAATAAATTCAGTGAGCTTTATTTTTAACGAAACTTTCAATATTTTAGCCCAATATTTGTGACTTATTTTTAAATGAACTGAACTCTTGTAAAATTAGCTCCACTGAAAAGTCTGCCAATTAAATAACGACCAAATTTTCATTAAATAAAAAAGAGCAAACAACTTGTTGGGCTTTAACCGCGTCAATTTTGGAGAGTTCTCCCATTGGAACAATTTCTTTAGGCAAAAAAGAAAAAAAATCAAATTTGTTCTCTCCTAATACATTAAACCCATCTCCATGACGATGAGATGAAGTGAACCCCCAACTAGTACTGATGCAGCATCCTCCTGGACAGGAAGTGACGTCAGGGTCGAATTGGCACGAAAAAACGTTATTGGTTTGTCGCCACGGTCCAGGACAATTGGTGTGCATCAGGGCAGCAAGTCAACCAATTCAACCCTCCCCACAATTTAAAATGACCTTAAAGAACGAGGCAATTTTGTTTCAAAACATCCAATTAAATATTCCTGGCAAGATGCTATCATCTCAGTCTTTAAGGTTCTCAACCTGGTGGCTGGCCGGCGGTGACAACATCCTGTCACAACGCCATCACTATCCTCCAGCATTGAAACAAGACGCTGCAATACCGCCAACCGGCCACCAGGACGCAGACGGCTGCCGGGTGTCTGCAAAGCTTGATCCCTGCTCTCGCTCACCTTTCATTGGAATGTTTTGTAACACAAGAATCCCACCCTCCCTCCCTCCCTCCCTCCATGCCAAATAAGCCAAATTGGATGATAAACAAGTCAGGGGCCAGCGTGAGACTTGAGAGAGCAAGGATCGCTGTTCTAACCTGACAAGAAAGTGGACATCTTTTAAGCGCTATAAGTCTTGTCACGCGTTAGAAACAGCCAAAGAGCATCTCACCACAAGAGGGAACCAAACTTTCCAAAAAAGACTCCCAGCTGCAACAGCTGAGAGCCTTTGTGCAAAATAAGGTTTTTGTTAGGACGTATAAGCCAAACCCCACATAAAAGAAACAAAAAGGGAAGGGAAATAAGCTGAGGCGGCCATGTTTGCAGTCCAACTCATTAAGGAATCCTTTCACTGACATTCCCCTTCTGGTTCGGGATCTTCTACACCAACATGCACGTCTGTCTGGGTGTTGCAATTACAAAAAAAAAACTAAAACAGTGTTATTGCCAGAAGTCAACCGCTCGGTGCGTTAAGTGCTGACCAACCTTCTCCAGGTTGTTTTGATCGTCCCGTTGGCTAGCGAGCAGAGACGTCCTGCTACATTTTAGGTCAGATGGTTCACTAGGACGCCCTTCTCCATCCTGTCCTTATTCAAAGGGGGCTGAATCCAATTGCAGTCCTTACAAGTATTTCTTAGGTGTTGACTGTAGCTTCGTGTAACAGCTGGTTGCGCCTCCCCAAGGGGGAGGGGGGAACAAAAAACAAAATCTGCCAATGGCGCTGCACTGCAGCAAGTAGGACATGATAGAATCTAATCTTTTTCTTTCCACAGCAACGTTGACCAGAGAGCCGAGGCAGGCTCCGGTCAAGTCCACAAGTCGAGGCTGGTGACAAAAGAATTCATGACTAAAAAGCTCTGCTGGCAGCAGGAGAATCAATTTAAAGCATCACGTCTAAGTGCAACTTTCATTTAGGACAGTTTGCACGCCTCCAATGTGTCTGCTGAACTTGGCCTCAATAACAGTTCATGCAGGAGGGGGTCTTTGTTTTTAGACTATTTCTAAAATTATAAATAACCTCACAGCCAATAGGCAGTAATGAAAAGTCTCCAGTGCCAACATGTGGGGTGTGTTCAGTTGTCGCCAGCCTTCTGAACTTGTTTAAAACAATCTTAAAATTAAGGTATTTACATGGGGGTGGGGGGAGGCAGCCTCCGTTTTGCACAGCTGAGTTAAGTTTGGCCGCACGTAGGAAGGTGAGAAGGAAAAAAAAAGACCAAAGCAAAGTCCTGCAAACTGAACTGCAGCGGATGAGGAATCCTCAGGACTCAATGGGGTTGTTTGTTGGCTGCACATTGTCTCTGTTGTGTTGCAGCTGAAGACGAGAGGAAAGTGTCAGGCTCTTCTAGAAGCACAAGCAACAGGATAAAAGAAAAATAAACGTAGAGTCTGGCTTCCTTCTTGGAAAAACTAAATCCAGCATCTCTGTCCATGGAGAAAAATCCAAGTTTGTCCTGCAGAATTAGCCAGACGCGAGCGCAGGCAGCACCCCTCCCCCTCCTGATGACAAATGAAACGGGTTATGGTCACCTTTGTGGTTTAAACTTAAGAGCACGGCAAAATCTTCTGAAGGCGGAACAAAAGAGCTGAATAATGAGGGTTATTACTTCACAACATGTTGGACTGCTTCTTAAGGCACTTGATACAAACTGGTTCCTAAACAAAGTGACAGATGGAGGGGGGGGTCATTTTAGGGGGCCTGTGGGTGCTGGCTTCATGTTAGTGGTGCTTCCGCCACCTCTGTATGCACCGATGCATTGTCCACTTGGTCCCGTACTACTTTCCTCGTGGGGAAGGGAGAAAAGGGGCTGTCTTCAGTGCAGGCGGTGCAGCATTGAGCCCTACGACGACGAGGCAAATGAGTTCTTCCAACGCGCATCCAACAAAATTCACATTCCTGATGGAGGCATCCAAAAAATAAGATGGACAGACTCTGTACATTTAAAAAAGAAAAGAAAAGAAAAAAAGAAAAAGAAAAGAAAAATCCAAGTCATGAAGGGGAACTGTGGGGTCCAAAGGGGGAATGGAGGATGGACTGATCTGTCAAAGGACAAAAAAAACAAGTCGATTACATTTAGCTGCGTGAGATCGATCGATCTATCTATCTATATACCGTATTTTTCGGACTATAAGTCGCAGTTTTTTTTTTTCATAGTTTGGCCGGGGGTGCGAATTATTCTCAGGAGCGACTTGTGTGAAATTGTTAACACATTAGCGTAAAATATAAAATAATATTATTTAGCTCATTCATGTAAGAGACTAGACATAAGATTTCATGGGATTTAGCGATTAGGAGTGACAGATTGTTTGGTAAACGTATAGCATGTTCTATATGTTATAGTTATTTGAATGACTCTTACCATAATATGTTACGTTAACATACCAGGCACGTTCTCAGTTGGTTATTTATGCCTCATATAACGTACACTTATTCAGCCTGTTCACTATTCTTTATTTATTTTAATTGCCTTTCAAATGTCTATTCTTGGTGTTGGGTTTTATCAAATACATTTCCCCAAAAAATGCGACTTATACTCCAGTGCGACTTATGTTTTTTTCCTTCTTTAATATGCATTTTCGGCCGGAGCGACTTATACTCCGAAAAATACGGTATACAGTTATGTTCATAATAATAGCAGTGTGTTTAAAAAGGTGAGTAAACCTCAAAATTCTTCAAATAAATTGTATTTTAATGAACACAAATGCATTAGGGACACTGCACATTCTATTTCAAAGCCAGAAAATTGAAAAAAAAAGTAATTTAATTTGATAATATTTTACAGAAAGTCAATAAATATAAAACAAAAAAATAGCCGTGCTGACATATTTCTTTACAAAACTCAAATGTACTGTATAAACTAAGAAAGGCTTGCATATTCAACTTTTTTGAGAATCATTAACTAATATTAAGTTGCATAACCACAGTTTCTGATAACTACTTCACATCTGTGGGACATTGAGTCCTCCAACTTATGGCACCGGTCATCAGGTATTGCAGCCCAGGACAATTGTACTACATTCCACAATTCTTCTGCATTTCTTGGTTTTGCCTCATGAACAGCATTTTTTATGTCAGCCCACAAGTTTTAAATGGGATTAAGGTCCGGGGATTGTGCTTCCCTCTCCATTACTTGAATTATGTTTGTCTGAAACCATGATTTTGCTCGCTTGCTAGTGTGTTTGGGGTCATTGGCTTGTTGAAACACACACTTTAAGGGCATTTCCTCTTCAGCATACGGCAACAAGACTTCTTCTCGTATTCTGATGTACTCAAACTGATCCATGATCCCTGGTATGCGATAAATAGGACCAACACCATAGGACGAGAAACATTCCCACATCATGGATGCCTGCACCACTATGCTGCACCGTCTTCACTGTGTACTGAATTCAGTGTTTGCAGGACGCCTGACAAACTGTCTGTGGCCCTTAGACCCAAAAAGAACAATCTTAGTCTCATCAGTCCACAAAATATTACGTCATTTCTTTTTAGGCCAGTCAATGTGTTATTTGGCAAATTGTAACCGCTTCAGCACATGTCTTTTTTTTTAATTTATTTCTTTAACAATGGGACTTTGCGGGGGCTTTTTGCTGGTAGCTTGGCTTCACATAAACGTGGTCTGATTGTTACAGTACTCACAGGCCATCTTAGATATTTGATCCTCCTGGAGCTGATTGGCTGAGCCTTTGCCGTTTTGGTTATTCTCTGATCCATTCCAATAGTCGTTTTTCTTTTTCTTCCTCGCCTTTCTGGTTTTGGCTGCCATTTTAAAGCGTTTGATATAATTTTAGCTGAACAGCCTATCATTTTCTGCACTTCTTTATAGGTTTTCCCCTGTTTTATTAATTTCTTAATCAAAGAACACTTCTTCTGAACAGTGTCTGGAACGACCCATTTTACTCTGTTTTTCAAGGACAAATGCACAGCCAGCATATGCAGCGTCAGTTGCCTTGATCCTTAAATAAGGGCCACTTGTTTAACACCTTTTTTCCCCACAAATCAATGACGTCACTTATGGAACTCAGCATTGCTATTTTTTGGAACACGCCCCTTTCAGTAAATGATTCAGTTTCACAGAATCAGCAGCATGCATGTCATGCCTGTTGGTTTTATATACCTTTACTAAACCTTCTAGAAACGTACTTGCAGTGTGGAAGTTGAAATTCTAACAAAAACAGTGATTTATCTTGCTAGTGATGTGGGACTGCTATTATTTTGAACACAACTGTATAGCTGAAGAGATAGACTATACTGTGTACAAGCGACCAACATTGCAAGGAAGAGAAAAGGGGCGGGGGGGGCAACTTTTCTTATATAGGGCTGTTGCTTGAGCACAAAATTATTAAAAAAAATACTGGCATCTTATGTATATATTGTATCTGCTGATGTAGTTCAGTTGTAGTTGAAGAACAAAAAAAGACTGATAGAGGCCGATACCGCCAAGTCATAATGCTAAGAAAGGATCGATCCCTAATAAACAAGTTTGGCTTCGACAACAGTGTGCTCAAATCTCGTCCAATGGACGTGTTCATATGGATCAATTCTACCTATTTGACTTATTTTTTCGAGTTTGCGAGCCTTTAGAATAGTGTACCGTTTGTCTCCGTAAGGTCTTTTGATTTCTTTTTTGTATGATGCATTTTAATCGTTTTTTTTACTCACATTACCGCAGGTACAGTACAGCCTTGCGAACTTTGGCCAACACAAAAGGTTACGGCAGACCCAAAATGCATTGCAAAATCACATGCCCTTCCGAGCCTTTTCAAGTAGTGCAGGGTGTCTAAAGAGTTCCCAGACCAATTTTTTTCCGCCAAACCTTTTTTATTGGCCCCACAGCACATTCTAAAAAAATATGTTTTTAACAATATTGGATAAGCTTAGTCCCCCTCTAACACAAAGCTAAGATGTTTTTTTTCCCAGATAGTATATATTAAACTACATTTGACTGCTTGGGAGCATCTTTAAAGCACAAAATGTATTCACATGGTGCTGGACTTGGACAGCCTTGTAGTCGAGTCTACTCACGGGCTCATGGCTTCACTTCTTCACCGCTCTCGCTGTGGTACTCCGCCACATACAAGCTCTTGTCGATGATTCCGGGGATAGGCTTGATCTCGGTCCCCAGCTGCTCTTCGATTCCTTTCAGGTTGAAGCGGTCGTCATAAGTGATCAGGTTGATGGCCAGTCCCAAGTGTCCAAAGCGACCTGGATGGGAGCGGTTCGAAAAGGGGTTTAATACGTTGTTAAGACTGCTGGACGTAGGACAAAAAGGAGGAGTTCTTACCAGATCTGCCAATGCGATGAAGATAAGTCTCTCCCAGCTTTGGGAAGTCAAAATTGATTACGACATTCACAGCTTGAATGTCTATTCCTCTTGTGAAAAGGTCTGAAAGAACAGGACAGTTATTCATTCACATCTGAACTACAGCTAACTAAGCCAACTTTTGACTTTGTTGGAAATAATGACAACTATGCAGTAGGGTTGGGGCAAGTGATGATTTATCAACATGGAAGCAGGCGTAGGGATGATGTTTGTTAAGGAATTATCGATGTCATTATCGAATCCTCTTATCGAACCGATTCCTTATCGAATCCAGATAGATTGTTGTGTGTGTACGGAGTTCCAAAAGACGTAGATGTTATGTGACGCTGTTTATATAGAGGAAAAGCGGACGTGACTGAGGACATGTGGGTGAAGGTTTCAGGTGAGAGAGGACACTAAAAACACGCACCCAGTGAGCATATAGTGCTGCTTTGTGCGTTGTAAATAAAAAAAATTGCCGACAAGCACATCACCAACATGGACGAGGTGCCGCTCACTTTCGACATCCCGGTGAAGCACACTGTGGAGAAGGGGACCGGCACGGTATCGAATCAATACGCACAACGGGGCAAGAGAAGTCGGCTTTTACTGTTGTGCTAGCTTGCTATGCTAATGGACAATGAGTGACTTTGAAAATGAGGAGAGGGAATCTGGCGTGTTTGATGGAGAACTTTCCCAGCTGTTAATTTTGGACACAGAAGATGAGGACTGATGGATTTGTGGATGAGGATTGATCAAAAAATAATGTGAGTACATTGATAAATACTTCAATAAAGTACAACCGAACTCAGCTTTGCTCCTGCTGCCTTTTTAAACCAGCGTCCATGCATGCTAGCGTATGTTTAACCATGCCTGCGCCCAAAAATATGCTGCGCCTTATTTATGCGTTAAATACAGAAATAGCACCCGTAACTGACACAGCACCTTTTATTACGGTGTGCCTTATGGTCGCGAAAATACGGTATAGTGGCTCGAATCCATGGAATTGGTTCTTTTCTTATCGAAGCATCGGGAGAACCGGTTTTCGAACATCATCCCTAAGCAGGCGTTTGCGAAATAATGTTTTTACTTTCCAATTACAACACACAAGCATGCTTGGGCCTGTTAACTGTGCAGGGAAGAACGCTAGAAACCAATTACACAAATAAACCACCCCCAAGTGTCCAACAAAAACCTTACCAGTGCAGACAAGATTTCGACAGAGACCATTACGGAAGTCATGGAACACACGGTTGCGATGTTCCTAAAGAACAAAAAAGGAAGAAATTTAACTCAAAACCTAAAAAACTACAAGCCAACAACTTCTACATAGCCAATCCACGATTAAAAACTTCACATTGAAAGCGGCATTTTTTTTTAAATTAGGATGCTAGTACTTTATACATTTTGTACTCGAGGCACCCCAAACCGTTATCAGAAAAATACAAGTATGGAATTATACAGGCTTGTGTTTAAAATTGCCGATATAAGCTCCAAGCAGTTCTAAGTTGTGCAAAGCTGAACAGCCAGTTAACATCTAAATGACCTCTAATAAACACACAATTTCTTCTATTTTACTTAAGTAATTTACAAAAAGGTAAACATGCTAGGCTATATGCTAGTAGGAGCAAGCAGCTACAAAACAGTTAACATAGTAAGTATCCGTCATTGAACATTAGTCAAAAACAGTCAATATAAACGAGCATCAAATAATTGCAGTTGCAGAAGCGTATTTAAAGTATCCAGTAAATAACGTGTCCGCAACATTCAATTTACGGCGTCATGAGCTTACCTTTACTTATTGTGGCTACTAATTATTGTTGGAAAAAAAATAAGATCAATAATTTAAAGACGCCATTGTTCTGTCTGATTAATTTGACTTGATCGAGCCCTTTAACATTTTACAACAAATCAAAATATGGATGGTTTCTGCAGATATAAGATCAATATTGGGATTAAGGCTCAAATATCAGTATTGTATCGGAAGTGAAAAAGTTACTTTGTACAATAAAATTAAAACCATTGTATACCAAACTATCTGAACAAATCAACTGTGTTAAAGTTGACAAAACAAATTTGTGTAACAATAACTGTATATCCCAATTAAAAGAGTTGTTGAATATGCCAAAGGCCAATATAAAAACAAGCTACAAGTGGAAAATGGCTTCCGGCCATCACGTCGGACACTTGGCGTACAAGCAACATGCCTACAGACAACGGTGCCAACCTGTCTCATCTTGGCATGAATGTAGAAACATGAGTAACCAAGCTGGGAAATCTTCTTTGCAAGGAGCTCCACTCTTTGAGAAGAGTTGCAGAAGATGATAGACTGGTTGATCTGGAGCTACAAAACAAAAGTGGACAATTGTAATAAAAAGTGTTTTCAGAACGCTTTAAACCAGAAAAGGGCTGTGGGGGAAAAAGGCATCACAGCAAAGCTTACCCTTGAGAACAAGGTGTTGAGGCAATGGACTTTTTGCCTTTCAGTTACATAAGCGTAATACTGAGTCACACCCTTCAGCGTCAGCTCCTCCATGAGGTTGATCTCGTAGGGCTTCTGCAGATGCGAATTCTACATGAAATGATAAGAAAAACCCTATATTAGCCAATACCAATTTTTTTTCTCGGAGAAATGCCAACAGGGCTGGACAGGTATGGTAAAAAATAATCATTTTGATATTGAAATCACAAATAAAACACGATTCATTTGAAAACATGAGTAATTATGGTACCACCAAAATTGACCTTTATATATAATAAAAAAACAACAAAAAAAACAGATGTATATTTATAACAAATAAATAAAATTCTAATTTCCTGCTTTAATTTTTTCTAATTCTTTATACTTTTTACATTTATTTTACCACCATACTGTGTGCTTTTTTGTTAAAAAAATGAAATGCAAACATCCTCATTTATCAGTGCAATACATCTTCAGACAATTTTTACCAATATTTTAAGTCAAAGCATAATAATTTTGTAAATATGTCAAGTGCTCTAAGTCTGCTATGCTTGCATTAGGTACTTTTTGAAATCTTTGCAGTCAGACTGGATGTTGCGCACAGCGCCTTTATTGTGAAGTAGGAGGAAAAACAATCCTCAAGTTGGGACTGCTGTCCTGTTCGTACATCGATGAGGTCGGTCACAACAACACAAGCAAATGAGGTTTGTGTATGGATTGTCCTTGCTAGCTTTAGCTTCGCAGTTTAGTCACTGTTTCAAGTGTCAAACTAAGCAATGTGGAGACTATTACCTGTTTCGGGATGAATGACCGGTACCGGTCACATTATTTTCCCCAAATGTTCCTTCACAATTACTGAATATCACTCACATTTCTGCGTTTACAGAAGAGCCTGTTTAAATGGCCTATTCTGTGTTTCTGTCCGTGTTAACTGGAACGCGAAAAAGGCCTTTGAGTGTAATGTTATTGATTAGACATGAGTGTTGTGTCAAAAAGTAGCAACAATGAGGACATCGCAAACTTTGAGTTCACTCATATGCTCACTCATCCGTTTCACCGTTAAGCTCAGAAATGTGCAATTATCAGCCCAATAATAATTTTTTCCCGAAATGTTATAATCGTGACAAGCCGAAATCGAGATCAAAGTTCGATGTATTGTCCAGCCCTACATGACAACCTACCATAAACTTCTGCACGCTGAGGGGGAAGGTAGCAGAGTAAAGCAAGATCTGTCTCTGTTTGGAGAGGAAGCCCAGAATCTCTTCCATCATGGCAACAAAGTCCTGAGACAACAGTTTGTCAGCCTGTACAGAAGCAAAAAGGTACATTTAAAACATTACATACATTTTTTTTTTTTTTAAGTCCAAATAAATGTACGACCACCTTATCTCACCTCATCTAAAACAATCATTTGCACTTGACTGACTTTGGCCACTCCTTTCTTGATGAGGTCTAAAATCCTCCCTGGGGTGGCGATGACCACGTGCACTGAGAAATACAACAGTTTTAGCATGCATCCACTTATAAAAAAGCAAGAGGCAGCAGTAAAGTATTTTAGAATTCTCAGCATGAGGTGTTTACGCACCGGTTTCATCCAGTCTCATAATGTCGTCTCGTAGGTTGGTTCCACCGGTGGTTGCCATCACCTTCACTCCTCCCATGTGTTTGCTGACCTGGATGGAGATTTGGCTGACTTGCAAAGCCAATTCCCTGGTGGGGACTACCACCAATGCTGCGAGAGGGCAGGGGATCAGTTAAACAAGAGCCATGGTTTTGAAATGTTCACATCATGTATTGCCTTCCTGTTGCTCACCTTGTATGCAGTCTCTCTTTAGGTCGATGCGTTCAAGTAAAGGAATGAGGTAGGCTCCACTCTTCCCTGTGCCATTCTTGGCTCTGGCTAAGATATCCCTCCCCGACAAGGCGATGGGAATACTTTCCTCCTACGAGCAGCAGTGAAGGCTCAAGTTGGTATGGGGACACACACAATCAGGAAGTAGCATGTTGGGAGGAGCAAACTCACCTGGATCGGAGACGGCTTTTCCCAGCCCATCTCAAAGATGCCCATGAGCAGCTCCCTCTTTAGGCAATAATCTTCAAACTCGTTGCCTTTAGTTGCCGTCACATCCTGTGGAGCAACGGCAAAAACGACTATTAGCCCAGCACATCTCAGCAATTATCCAGATAGTCGAGTCATTAAATTCACAAAGAACTGATTCGATCCGAGCAGAAGAATGCTAGTGGTATATCATCCATTTCATTGCATGAGTGAATGCTAACTCATACAGCACATGTTAGGCTAATTCAGTCTCTCTGTGGGGCGGGCCCCCTTGGGGGTGGGGGGGGCACGGTGCAATGTCAGGGAGGGCACATAACCTTGGAGAACATGCTTTTTTTTGCTGTACCAGAATATAATGGGCATATGTCGCACTTGGCTTCACTGTAACCACGGAGGGGACGAGGAAAGACTGGTATGTTTCCTTTATTTTTGACAAGCTTACAATGTCTTGCAGAGGTATTGTCATGACAAATTTATCGACAAAATATACTATTTTTTAGTGATGGCGGAATGTGTGCGTGTGTGGGGGGAGGGGAGGGGATATTTTCTTCTTCCTAGGGGGGGGCGTAACAGAAAATACTTGAGAAGCTCTGGGCTAATTAAACATTGAATATAGGCCACTGTAATAAACAATGATCTCAAATACTACTGGAGTTTGAGGTTACACAATTACTCAAGCTTCTGTCTTTTAAAGTCCAGAGGTGGAAACAACCGGCATGTGTTGTAACAAGGAATGGGTATAGTTCACATTTGAACCGATATGGTACCAGATCCTGTTACCTGGAAATCAATATCGGTACAAATTGTCACTGTGTTGAATACTATTTGATATTGAAAAAAGATCATTTAAAAAGTAGCTGATTATGATAACTGTGCTGTCCAGTATACCGTATTTTCCGCACTATTAGCCGCACCTAAAAACCACAAATTTACTCAAAAGCTGACAGTGCGGCTTATAACCCGGTGCGCTTTATATATGGATTAATATTAAGATTCATTTTCATAAAGTTTCGGTCTCGCAACTACGGTAAACAGCCGCCATCTTTTTTCCCCGTAGAAGAGGAAGTGCTTCTTCTTCTACGCAAGCAACCGCCAAGGTAAGCACCCGCCCCCATAGAACAGGAAGCGCTTCTTCTTCTACTGTAAGCAACCACCCGCCCCCATAGAAGAAGAAGAAGGGCGCGGATATTACGTTTCATTTCCTTTGTGTGTTTACATCTGTAAAGACCACAAAATGGCTCCTACTAAGCGACAGGTTTCCGGTTCATGAAAAGACGCAATCTCTCCATCCGCACACGGACTACTATTTCACAGCAACTGCCTAAAGACTTTCAAGAAAAGCTGGCTACTTTCCGTGCATATTGTAAAAACAAGATAGCTGAAAAAAAGATCCGGCCAGAGAACATTATCAACATGGACGAGGTTCCACTGACTTTTGATATTCCTGTGAACCGCACTGTGGATACAACGGGAGCACGTACGGTGAATATTCGCACCACAGGGAATGAGAAGTCATCCTTCACTGTGGTTCTAGCTTGCCATGCTAATGGCCAGAAACTTCCACCCATGGTGATATTCAAAAGGAAGACCTTGCCAAAAGAGACCTTTCCAGCCGGCGTCATCATAAAAGCCAACTCGAAGGGATGGATGGATGAAGAAAAGATGAGCGAGTGGTTAAGGTAAGTTTACGCGAAGAGGCCGGGTGGCTTTTTTCACGCAGCTCCGTCCATGTTGATATACGACTCCATGCGCGCCCACATCACGCTGGTTTTTAATATATTATTAAAGTTTGACTGACCTATCTCACTGTTTTTTTGACATTCCTTTAGCGCAGTTAGATGCGGCTTATAACACGGGGCGGCTTATAGGTGGACAAAGTTTTGAAATATGCCGTTCATTGAAGGCGCGGCTTATAACCCAGGGCGGCTTATGGTGCGGAAAATACGGTATATTGTTTACTTCTGCCATTTGAGTCTCATTGGCACTGCAATTGTACTTCCAAGACATTAGATGGCAGTACTGTATATGTTATCCATGGTATGTTGTCTAATTGGGAAGTATCTTTTTCCAGGAAGCTTAATGTGTTATGTTGCGCCATACAAAGGGTTTATACTGTAAGTATTGTGCTTATTACACACCAGCTTTTGTAGTTCTTACCAAATTTGGGAGGTAATGGAAATCAACATGTAAAATTGCTAATGCTAATAGCAGCCTGTCTAACAAATCCACTGTAAATTAGCATCAAGCTAGCAAATTTTGGAAGAGTTGAGCCTTAATGTTTGAGCGTTTTCTACCAATCATACTTGCTTTTTTAGTATTGAAAAATGCAACATTATTTAGAGCAGTCCTCAAATACTGGGGCGTGTGGGAACAGAATATGATGAAGCGTATGTAGCACTTGGCTTCACAGTAACCACGATGGGGAACGGAGAAAACAAACAGTATTTGGTTTCCATTAAAGTTAATAAGCTTACGTTATGCAGAGGTATGATTATAATAATTTTGGACATATTTACAGTCACGGTGGAGAGTGGAGGGGGTAACAGAAATATTTGAGAAGCACTGATTTAGAGGGAGTTTGGCTGAATCCGCCTTGAGTGCTGCTTGACCGTTTACGTGAGCCGGCATTTAGTCTGAAACCGGACGTAATGTCACGTGCAACAAAAGGTATCGAAATATGACACCTTTTGATTTTACCTGAATCGATACCTGGTAGTACCAACAGAATTCGGTCGGTGCCTACAAAAGCACCAAATTCGGTACCCATCACTAGTTCTGTATACCTTGAGTTCAGCTTAGTGAGCATCTAAATCAGGGGTCTTCAGTGTTTTTCAGCCTGAGGACCCCCAAACTGATGGAGAGATATAAAAGGGGACCCCTACTTGTACATAGCTTTCAGCCGCGTGCGATGCAACTCGTTCTGGAGCAAATCTATTGTTAACGGCTCAGTTCACTACAGCGAGTTGGATTAATGTGTGTATTTAAAGACAATTATATTCAAATAAAATATTGTGGGGAATATAAAAAGTTTTTGAAAAAAATAACATTTCACACACCCCTAAAATACCTCCAGAGACCCCATGTTGAGGATCCAAATATTTCACTCCACTAGCATTGTGTTTTTGTGGTGCGCCAGATCCTTGTCGTTCCCTGAGCTCCACACAAGGATCTGGGACTTCTCAATAGGAGACGTATTGCAGAAGGCGGGCCCTTGTAAAACAATCATTGTATGTGGTTGGATAAACCACTTGTCCATTATCTTGAATGACGTGCTACTTCAACCACTCACATCGAAATCAACCCGTGACGCTGATGAGAGCGACGCTGGGAAATCCAAAACAGAACAGCCGGCATATTGGATAACGACAGAGCGAAAAGTTAGAGTACTTTTACTGAAACAACGCAGCAATGTCAGTAGATGATCGATGTCGTTTGTGCAAAGAAAATATGTCAGCACATGACTCCTCGCTGTGTGCCGCCATTGTTGTTTGAATCAAACAGTCGCTTTCGCGCTACGTCAGTCGCGCTACGTCTCCAGGATCAGCTGATCCTAGAGGTACCCAAAACAAAGCGCAAGCTCAGAGGGGACAGAGCTTTCTCTGTTGCGGGTCCCAAACTCTGGAAAGATCTCCCACTCCATGTGAGACAGGCCCCTTCTTTGGCTATTTTCAAGACCCTTCTTAAAAACCATTTTTATTCACTGGCTTTTAACCCAGCATGAGACTTTGAACTGTTTTTAGCTTTTAACTTTTTGAACTGTTTTTAACTTTTAAACTGTTTTTATCTAACAAACTGTTCTTAGGGTAATTTATATTTGCTTTTTAAATTGTGTATTTTTATTTCTGTTTTAAATGTTATTTTTTAGTCTGTCCTTTGCCTCTATTTCTTTGTGGTGTACAGCCCTTTGTTTTTCAACTGTGCTTGTTTTTAAAGGGCTTTATAAATAAAGTTGGTATGGTATGGTATGGTATCTATGAAATCCCGCCCGGCGATCCTGATTGGTTCATTATTTTTGCTAACTTGAAGGAGTTTGCATTGCCTTCGAGGCCACATCCTTGTGTGGAGCTCAGCGAACTACAAGGATCTGGCGAGAGTCAGTTACAACAGGCTACCATTGATGACGAAGAGGAAATGTGATCATAAATCATAAAACCGGAAAGGGAAGTTACTGCAATGGTGTGCAGCAACAAAAGTGGTACTGTCAAATGTCAATGCCAGGACAATACAAAATCTTTGACTGGAAAATGAGCCACTTCAACCTCATGCTACATCATCAACCCTCTGCCCCTCAAAAGGACTTTGACAAATTCTAACCTTGCATCAACAGCCACTCGGACCAGAGCTCTGCTCGGTCAGCTTTTTAAACAATTAGTTCATTTCTGATTTGTAGACATCCCGGTTTTACCCTCCAGTGAAAGCGACAAAACAAACACCTTCTCCTCCCGTTTTTGAGCAACATGTACAATTAAAGTGACTGCAGTTTTGACAACTACTGGGTTGTCTCTTCAGTCAACCATAACTTCCTACTATTGGGTCACAGAAAATCTAATTTAATACTTTTTAATGAAACTAAGATATAATGCCCCCGTCATATTGCTGATCACCATTATATACAGTGAAAGCATACTCATGTCTGTATAAGCTTTTGACAAAAATAATGTTGAATAGTTACATTAACTGTGGCCAAATTAAGCACTATCATAATGCAAGTAACCCTTTCAAACTTAATGATTTGTCATGACTGTAGTATTTATCATTGTATTTGGAAGGTCAATAACTTAATTACCCTAAATAATTAAACAAAGATAACCCCGAAGGGGATAGGCGGTAGAAAATGGATGGATGGAAAATGGATTCTCAATATGTTAAACTGCACACAGCCCCCCCCCCTCATTTAATTATGTCAAACAGACATGCGCAGGTGCTGAGAGCGATGCACAAAGTGAGAACTCTTGTATCCAGTTTGAAAGTCATTTTGAAAATGCTTAAACGAAAATTAAAAGTATAGAGTTCGGGTGTTGATGGATGGGACAGTGATAAAATCATCTAAATTAATTTGTTAAAAAGGGGGCAGATAAATATAAGACTAGTATTCTTCCATCTGTTCCTTTCTGATCATGGAAATGTATAAGAAACAAAAAACAACGAAAGTGTCAACTGTATATGGCTTGTATATATGCATGTTCATGAAAGGAATAAAAAGAAATGATGACGATGAATGATGAAAGTCAGAGACGAAGAAAAACATTTATCGATACCGGCAAAGTAATCGTTTAAATGACTTTGTGGCCCAGGCCTATATTTGTATGAATTATTTTAAAATGTCTCCGGACATCACATTTAATGCCATTCAAGGCCTTAATTTTCGCAAAATCAATTGAATGACTTAATTACCCGCGAAAACCCGAGTTAACTTATTTTTACACTTGGAAATATTCCCAGACTTTATTTAGATTTCAATCTTAAAGGTTCCACTGCACAGTTGGGTAATTTCAACACCCCCTTTTGGCAGTTAGGTTGCAAACAAGAGAGTCATATACAAACCGAAGTTTTCATCCTCATGTCCTTTGGGGGCAGTTTCAGATTTTTCTTCCAGTCATCTCCGGGCCTGTGAAAGATGACAGGCTTGTGAGAAACGCACAAAAACAAACTTTGCGACAACAGAGATGTCTCGGAACGTGGAACTCCCATTTTTTGGTGGCGTGACTCACTTGATGACAGCATTAGTTGTGGGGGCAGGCTGGGCGTTGCCGTTGTTGATTGTGCCTTTTATCTGGTTTAGTGGCTGTTGTTGGGGGCCTCCACCTCCTCCTCCGCCTGGCGCTCCTGCCGGCTTCACCGAGCCCCGGAGCTGGCCATTCTGGTTCGACAAGCCCAGAATCACTGGGTTCTCTGTCCTGGCAGTTCTCATGTTTTCTCCTGAGCTTTTAACAAGTCCAATTTCAAATTAAACTAAGAGCGAATCCACGTATAATTTAAAGATAGTCCTTCCCCCCTTGGGGCTTGTTCTCTTCTATACACCCAGTGTCCAAATATCGATCCCCAAGACTAACTATATAATATTGCCGTTTGTGGGACATCAAGCGTCTCTTCAGTGTCTGTTTTGAGCATTGATTTGAGTTGAGTTAAGGAGAGAACTTCACAGCAGTGTCTGGAAGGCAACATCCAAGAGGGCTTAGCTTGCCTTCAAGTATGGGCCCACTTGTTCAGTTAGCCATCTTGATTAGCTCCACTGAGCCGCTGCGTCCTCCGTCGGATTAATACCAACCCTGCAATGAAGTCAACAAGTCAGAGAAAACTTAAGGCTGACAAATTAAATCAACTTAGTTGCTGTTGTGTTTACGAAAAAGGACCAAAGCCATGTTTTTGACTCTGCTAGCAGCTAACGCAAATGCGCCCTATGATGACGTTTTCATCAAAATGCACTAAGAGTTAGAGTCTACCACAAAATAAGTGGCTCGGGAAGTGTACGAAGACAAAACGGATACGGCAGGGGTGTCCAAAATGACAGTTTTGTTGGCCTGCAGCATATTGTTGGGAAAAAACAGTGAAAATGTAAGAAAAAATTATCAAAAAATTGGAATGCAATACCAAAAAGCTAAAAATGTTCACACCAATAATAATACACTTAGTCACATATAACTAGAGGTGGGGGAAATACTCAATTTTTAGATGGATCGCAATTCGGACACTGGCAATTGTAAAATCAACTAGCAAACATCAATAATCGATTATTGTAAATAAAGTAATGCAGGCAGTTCTAAAATTTGGCTGACCGCAGCGAGTCACTTCTTTGAGAGATCAAACCAGCTACTTTAATTTAGGGCACTTATGTTCCAGTTTTGCACACGTCCATTAATCTAATAAATGTAAGTGGAATTATTCAATCGTTTACTGTTTTCAGAAGTTACAAGTGACAAATGCTCATTTATAAAATGAAAAGAATAATAAAACGGCATCAATACACATGAATTAAATATGCATCAAGAATGGATTTTGAATCGAATTGTAGGGTGCCCAAAATACCCACCTCTACCTATAACAAAGCTGACAAAGTTTTTGTCTGCCAAAATATGTCATCTCTTTACAGCATTTTTTTCAATTAATAAAAACAAAATGATCAATGCATACTTTGACTTTTCAGTATGCGGCGGCCCTTGGTGGAAAAAGTTTAAACACCCTGATCAAAAATATTAGAAGCTTTCAAAATAAAATAAAAATATAACGTTTAGTTTGTTAAATAATAAAAACACTAACTCATGCCTTAATTTGGAAAATTCCAACAATTAAAACCGTAAAAGGTGCACCTGAACGTTAATATTTTTGTACAGGCAGAATTTTTGACTCACTAGGTTATGCAGTTACACAATCGCAATATTCCATTCTTGCAGGGGAAAAAAAACCCATCTAAAAAATAGAGCAAAAAAAAAACGAAATGTAATGAGAAAAAGCTAAATGTTCTAATATACTTAGTCAACTATAATAGAGCTGACAAATGTCTTTAAATAATGTGTGCATATTAAACTTTTTTTTTTTACAAAATTAATATCAAGATGGCCCACCTGGACTTTTCAGTATGCAGTTCTTAGTGGGAGAAGTTTGGACACCCCTGATACAAAACATTAGAAACTGTCGAATAAATAACATGATAAAATATAAATACTAACTTATGAATTATCCATCCATCCATCCATTTTCTACCGCTTGTTCCTTTTGGGGTCACAGGGGAATCAAATAATTACAAAAACCACAACATTAAACACTTAAATGTGTAACGGGAAGTTAATATTTTCGTAGAGGCAGAATTTTTGACACCCTCGGTTATGCGGTTACACAATCGTAATACTACATTTTTACAGCAGAAAAACAGTAAAAAAAAAAAGGCAAAATACAGCAAAAATAAATAAATATCAAGATATGATTAAAAGCTCAAATGTAATCAATAATCATACTTAGTCACACTGCAAAAAGTCAGTGTTCAAAAACAAGAAAAACAAAACAAAAATTAGGGGTATTTTACTTGAACTAAGCAAAATTATCTGCCAACAGAACAAGAAAATTTGGCTTGTCAAGACTTTCCAAAACAAGGAAAATTAGCTAACCTCAATGAACCCCAAAAAATATCTTAAAATAAGTATATTCTCACTAATAACAAGTGCACTTTTCTTGGTAGAAAAAAAGGAGACCTTTTTGCTCAATATGTTGAAAAATATTCTTAAATTAAATAAGACAATGATATGCGCTCGGCATTACATTTCTTCAAACCAGCAAACTTACACTGAAACTAATTTATTGTTCTTATTGGAAAGGCAACCGCTTGTTACTCTCGGGGTCTCCTAGCCGCTCAGGCAAATCATATTGTCTAAAGATGCATTTTTCCATTGACAACATGACATCATCGCGCCAAATGCGTGCTCTTTCAGTCAATTAGTGTGCATATATACAGCCTGGCCTCCGGCCAAAACATTTTTATTGTAATTTTGAAGAATTTATCTGAATGTGCATGAACTATTTCTGTTCAAAATTGTTAGAAATGTCACATGTTAAAATATTAACTGTCAGTTTACTGTACCGTGCCAACTATGAGTACGTATTTTCTATTGTTTCATTGAAAATAAAACAGCAAAGTCCATTTTGGCTGTCATCTGTTTTAATTATGAGAAATGTTTGTGTCAAAATCATGATTTTTTTTCATGCTTGAAGTAATGAATGATTACTTTAAAAAAGCAGTTTTATATTTGAGTGTTGATGACACAGCTTTGCAACACTTGATATTCTAGTTTCAAGCATGTTTTACTCAATATAGGTCATCAAATCTCAGCAACAAGCTGCAATATCTTACTGAGATCATTTAGGACCAAAACCCTTAAAACAAGTAAAACACTCTAACATAAAATCTGCTTAGTGAGAAGAATGATCTTAAACAGAAAATAAGCAAATATCAGCCTTATTTGAGATATTTAATCTTACTTAGATTTCAGTTTTTGCAGTGCACCTAGAACACAGAGCTGACAAAGTGTTGTCCTTAAATCTGTTCAACATATATGTATGTACATATGAAACTAGAATATCAAGTGTTGCAAAGCTGTGTCATCAACACTCAAGTATAAAACTACTTTTTTAAAGTAATAATTTCTTACTTCTAGCATGAAAAAAAAAAAATCATGATTTTGACACAAATGTCTCATAATTAAAACGGATGACAGCCAAATGGACTTTGCTGTTTTATTTTAAATGAAACAATAGAAACTACGTACTCATATAGTACGGTAGTACAGTTGGCACAGTACAGTAAACTGACAGTTAATATTTAAACATTTATCATGTGACATTTCAAACAAATAGTTCATGCACATTCAGATAAATTCTTCAAAATTACAATTTAAAAAAATGATATATGTATATATGCGCACTAATTGACTGAAAGAGCACGCACTTGGCGCGATGATGTCATGTTATCGATGGAAAAATGCATTTTTAGACAATATGATTTGCCTGAGCGGCTAGGAGACCCTGAGAGTAACAAGCGGTTGCCTTGTTGCCTTTCCATTAAGAAAAATAAACTAGTTTTTAGTATAAGTTTGCTGGTTTCAAGAAATGTTATGCCAAAATGTCAAGATAATGGCACTAGCATTTACTTAATTTTAGAATATTTTTCAACATATTGAGCAAAAAGGTCTCTTTGTTTTCTACCAAGAAAAGTGCACTTGTTATTAGTGACAATATACTTATTTTAAGCTATTTTTGGGTTTATTGAGGTTAGCTAATTTGACTTGTTTTGGAAAGCCTTGACAGGTCAAATTTTCTGTTCTATCGGCAGATAATTTTTGCTTTGTTCAAATAAAATACCCCTCATTTTTGTATTTATTTTTTTCATGTTTTTGAACACTGACTTTTTGCAGTGTAACCAATGACGTAGATTAGTTTGCACAGGAACATTTACCTACAGCAATGAGTCGTCGCTGACGCGAACAAACCATTCGACATTATGCTTTTCACTGGTGACACGTTTGACCCAACTAACCAAAACATTCACCGAATATTAGTATAGTTAGCGAATATTAGTACAGTTAGCGAATATTAGTGCAGTTAGCTAGTATTAGTACAGTTAGCGAATATTAGTACAGTTAGCGAATATTAGTACAGTTAGCGAATATTAGTATAGTTAGCAAATATTAGTATAGTTCGCGAATATTAGTATAGTTAGCTAATATTAGCGAGTTACCGAGCAGGACTAGCTCGTCCGCTAGCTGGCTAACGATGGCATTCTAATACCACCGCACCAATATCCCCACAGACGACCCAGGTGGCAGGTGAGTGACTTTACACGAAAAGCAATATCTTCGTATGTCACATTTTTACCTCAAATAAGCGAAGTATTCGTCGTTTTGAAAGCTGTGTCAAATGGTAGCCGAGCACACGAATGAGGCTTCTTCGTCTCATCCGAGCCTTCAAGATGGCGGCCGCTCCTTTTTGAGTCCGCCTCCCAGCCAACAGATCAGCTGATTCCATTTGGAATCACCGCCTCTCCCAATGGAAGTCCCGTTTGTTCATGTTAAAGTTAAAGCACCAATGATTGTCACCCAAACACTAGGTGTGGCGAAATTATTCTCTGCGTTTGACCCATCACCCTCGATCACCCCCTGGGAGGTGAGGGGAGCAGTGAGCAGCAGCGGTGGCCGCGCCCGGGAATCATTTTTGGCGATTCAACCCCCAATTCCAACCCTTGATGCTGAGTGCCAAGCAGGGAGGTAATGGCTCCCATTTTTATAGTCTTTGGTATGAGGGGTTTGAACTCACAACCTACCAATCTCAGGGCGGACACTCGAACCACTAGGCCACTGAGTAGTGCCAGGAAAAGTCGCAATTATCATACAAAAAGTCACAATCATCAGGTAAAAAGTCACAATCATCAGATAAAATGTCAACTATCAGACAAAAAGTCACAATTATCAGTTAAAAAGTCACAATTATCAGTTAAAAAGTCACAATTATCAGACACAAAGTCACAATCATCAGATAAAATGTCTCAATTATCAGACACAAAGTCACAATTATCAGTTAAAAAGTCACAATTATCAGACACAAAGTCACAATCATCAGATAAAATGTCTCAATTATCAGACACAAAGTCACAATTATCAGATAAAATGTCACAATTGGACAAAAAGTCACAATTATCGGACAAAAAGTCACAATTATCAGACAAAAAGTCACAATTATCAGTCAAAAAGTCACAATTATCAGACAAAAAGTCACAATTATCAGTTAAAGTCACAATTATCAGACAAAAAGTCACAATTATCAGTTAAAAAGTCACAAATATCAGTTAAAAAGTCACAATCATCAGATAAAATGTCTCAATTATCAGACAAAAAGTCACAATTATCAGTTAAAAAGTCACAATTATCAGTTAAAAAGTCACAATTATCAGTTAAAAAGTCACAATTATCAGTTAAAAAGTCACAATTATCAGACAAAAAGTCACAATTATCAGTTAAAAAGTCACAATCATCAGATAAAATGTCTCAATTATCAGACAAATAGTCACAATTATCAGACAAAAAGTCACAATTATCAGTTAAAAAGTCACAATCATCAGATAAAATGTCTCAAATAGACAAAAAGTCACAATTGTCAGACAAAAAGTCACAATTATCAGACAAAAAGTCACAATCATCAGATAAAAAGTCTCAATTATCAGACAAAAAGTCACAATTATCAGTTAAAAAGTCACAATTATCAGTTAAAAAGTCGCAATTATCATACAAAGTCACAATTATCAGTTAAAAAGTCACAATCATCAGTTAAAAAGTCACAATTATCAGACAAAAAGTCACAATTATCAGTTAAAAAGTCACAATCATCAGTTAAAAAGTCACAATTATCAGACGAAAAGTCACAATTATCAGTTAAAAAGTCACAATTATCAATTAAAAAGTCACAATTATCAGACAAAAAGTCACAATCATCAGATAAAATGTCTCAATTATCAGACACAAATTCACAATTATCAGATAAAATGTCACAATTATGAGACAAAAAGTCACAATCAGACAAAATGTCTATCAGACAAAAAGTCACAATCATCAGATAAAATGTCTCAATTATCAGACACAAAGTCACAATTATCAGATAAAATGTCACAATTATCAGATAAAATGTCTCAATTATCAGACACAAAGTCACAATTATCAGATAAAATGTCACAATTATCAGACAAAAAGTCACAATCAGATAAAATGTCTCAATTATCAGACACAAAGTCACAATTATCAGATAAAATGTCACAATTAGACAAAAAGTCACAATTATCAGACAAAAAGTCACAATTATCAGACAAAAAGTCACAATTATCAGATAAAAAGTCACAATTATTATATAGTCACTGTTATGAGACAAGAACTCAGTTGTGAGATAAAAAGTCATAGTTATGAAATAAAAAGTCATTGCTATGAGATAAAAAGTCATAGTTATGAAATAAAAAGTCATTGCTATGAGATAAAAAGTCATAGTTATGAAATAAAAACTTGAAGTATTGAGACAAAATGTCATAGTGATGAGACACAAAGTCATTGTTGTGAATAAAAAAAAAAATCATATTTGAGATCCTCATAATTATGAAATTCAAAGTCAAAATTTTGAGATGAAGTCATAATTATGAGATAAAACGAAATTATGAGATAAAAGTCATAATTTTGAGACAAAAAGTAAAATTGAGGTATGAAAGTCATAATTATGATATAAATCATAATAGTGAGATAAGTCATTATGAAAAAAGTCGAAATTGTGAGATAAAAAGTCATAGTTGTGAAATAAAAAAAATCATATTTATGAGATCGTCATAATTATGAGATTCAAAGTCGAAATTTTGAGATGAAAAGTCATAATTGTCAGATAAAAAGTCATAATTGTCAGCTAGTTAAAATTATGAGATAAAGTCGAAATTATGAGATGAGAAGTCATATTGTCAGATGAAAAGTCATAATTATGAGATAAAACGAAATTATGAGATAAAAAGTCATACTTTTGAGACAAAAAGGAAAAATGGAGGTAAGAAAGTCATAATTATGAGTCATTGTTATGAGACAAAAACTCAGTTGTGAGATAAAAAAGTCATAGTTATGAAATAAAAAGTCATTGCTATGAGATAAAAAAGTAATAGTTATGAAATAAAAATTTGAAGTATTGACGGGACAAGCGGTAGAAAATGGATGGATGGAGACAAAAAGTCAGTTATGAGACACAAAGTCATAGTTGTGAAATAAAAAATCATATTCATGAGATAGTCATAAGTATGAGATTCAAAGTCGAAATTTTGAGATGGAGTCATAATTGTCAGCTAAAAAGTCATAAGTATGAGATAAAGTAGAAATTATGAGATGAATAGTCATGATTGTCAGCTAAAGTCATAATTATGAGATAAAGTCTAAATCATCAGATGAAAAGTCATAATTATCAGATAAAAAGTCATAAATGTCAAGTCATAATTATGAGATAAATCACAATTACGGTAAAAAGTCGAAATTGTGAGATAATCATAATTATGAGATACAAAGTCAATTATGAAATAAGAAAATCGAAATTATGACATAAAAAGTCAATGGTGAGATTAAAAATCTAAATTATGAGATACAAAGTCAACAATGTGAAATAAAGCTATAAGTATGAGGTAAGTAATTTTTTGAGACAACAAAGTCAAAATTTTGAGACAAAAAGTCTTAATTATGATAAAAAGTTGAAATTGAGAGATAAATCATAACTGTTAGATAAAAAGTCGAAATTATAAAAAAAAAAAGTCATAATGAGTTAAAAAGTCAAAACGATGAAATAAAGTCATAATGAAATAAAAAGTAGAGATTTAAAGTCGAAATGACTACAAATAACGTTTTAAGCAACCCTCAATAAACATGTCTGACATGTCCATGTCGTGTAACGTATCTCACCATTTCCACTTTTGATCTCATCTTTACTTTTTATACCACAATACTTTTTATATCATCATTTCAACTTTTTACCTCATGATTATGACTTACCATTGGGGTACTTTTTTGTGCTTCTTTAGTACCGCTGGCTTATTATCTGTCATGCCCCCCTTTCACTGCCGAGAACTTTATTCATCCATCGCAGTGGTTCTCAAACTTTTTTCACCAAGTACCATCTCAGAAAAAAGTTGTCTCTCCAAGTACCACCATAATGACCAACATTAAAGTACAGGAGCATAATAGGCCTAAGTATTCATTAAGTGCATGTAATAGTTTTGGCCACTGTAACATTACACACAGTATGAACAGTAACACTGTTGGAATATGGGAAGGTAAAACACTGTACTTCTTTAGCATACCACTAGATGGAGCTCACATACCACAGTTTGAGAATCACTGCTCTATTTGCATGTGTCAAGCCAGTCGCTTGTTCAAAACAGACGGTTTAGTCTGTGGAATGAAATATATACCCTAATTACAGGGCTGTCCCGATCCTACATTGATATCAGGTATTGTTCCGATATCATTAAAAAACTAGTACCAGTTTATATCCGCTTGCATGTAAAATGTCCGATACAGGCTAAGCGCTTCGATACAAGCAGTCCTGCAGCGTGCTTACTACTGGACAGCTAGTTAACATCTAAATGTCCTCCAATAAACACACAATTCCTTCAAGTCATTTACAAAAGGTAAATATGCTAGGCTACTAGGAGCTAGCAGCTACACAATAGCACACAAGCTACACATTCGTAATATTTAATTGCAGTGTAAAACGGCACATTTGTCAATATAAACAAGTATCAAATATTTATAGTTGCATATTACCTTAAGATCCAAAGTGTCCAGTAACAAACGTGTCCGCATCATTCAACTTACCGTGTCTTGAGCTTAACTTCAATATTGTGGCCACTTTAAAATCAATAAAAAAACCAATTACCACTTCAATTTAAAAGACAGCACACATTCTCGATTGCACTTGCACCTCCAAAACCCTCAAATCTAGACTCCAAACATCCCAGAACAAGTTAGTCAGGTTACTTTTAGACCTCCACCCCAGATCACACCTCACTCCTAACCACTTCTCCAAAGTGGGCTGGCTCAGGGTGGAGGACAGAGTAAAACAAATTGCACTGAGCCTAGTCTATAAAATCCGCTACACCTCCCTGATACCGAAGTACATGTCAAACTACTTAACGTAAATGACCGCCATAACCACAACACCAGGGGGAGCTCCACTAAACATGTTAAACCCAGATTCCGATCTAACAAAGGTCTTAACTCATTCTCCTTCTATGCCACATCAATGTGGAATGCGCTCCCAACAGGTGTAAAAGAAAGTGCATCTCTATCCTCCTTCAAAACCGCACTAAAACAACACCTCCAGGCAACTTCAACCCTAAACTAACACCCTCCCCGGATTGTAAATAACCAAATGTAAATAATCAAATGTATATACTTGTTCTTATGCTATCTGAACTCACTATGTTCTCTGCTCGCTGTACATATCCTACCAAGTCAGACCTACACTGTTTCAATGTCCATTTCTCTCATGATGCAATTGTTGATATCAACCAAACCCTCCACATGCCACCCCCCGGATTGTAAATAATGTAAATAATTCAATGTATATACTCTGATGATTAACTTGTGTGATGACTGTATTATGATGATAGAATTTATTTGTACCATGAATTGATTAACGTGCACCCCGACTTAAACAAGTGGAAAAACTTATTGGGGTGTTACCATTTAGTGGTCAATTGTACGGAATATGTACTGTGCAATCTACTAATAAAAGTTTCAATCAATCAATCAAAAACTCACTATTGTTCCCAGGTTAAATAATTTTACTTGATCAAGCCTTTTCTAGCGTTCCACACTACAAAACAAAAGTAGGATTCGTGTTGATTGATATTACAAACCCCGTTTCCATATGAGTTGGGAAATTGTGTTAGATGTAAATATAAACGGAATACAATGATTTGCAAATCATTTTCAACCCATATTCAGTTGGATATGCTAGGGCAGCACGGTGGCGGAGGGGTTAGTGCGTCTGCCTCACAATACGAAGGTCCTGAGTAGTCTTGGGTTCAATCCCGGGCTCGGGATCTTTCTGTGTGGAGTTTGCATGTTCTCCCCGTGACTGCGTGGGTTCCTTCCGGGTACTCCGGCTTCCTCCCACCTCCAAAAATATGCACCTGAGGATAGGTTGATTGGCAACACTAAATTGGCCCTAGTGTGTGAATGTGAATGTTGTCTGTCTATCTGTGTTGGCCCTGCGATGAGGTGGAGACTTGTCCAGAGTGTCGCCCGATTTTAGCTTAGATAGGCTCCAGCGCCACCCGCGACCCCGAAGGGAATAAGCGGTAGAAAATGGATGGATGCTACAAAGACAACATATTTGATGTTCAAACTCATAAACCTTTTTTTTTTCTTTTTTGCAAATAATCATTAACTTTAGAATTTGATGCCAGCAACACGTGACAAAGAAGTTGGGAAAGGTGGCAATAAATACTGATAAAGTTGAGGAATGCTCATCAAACACTTATTTGGAATAACCCACAGGGGAACAGGCAAATTGGGAACAGGTGGGTGCCATGATTGGGTATAAAAGTAGATTCCATGAAATGCTCAGTCATTCACAAACAAGGATGAGGCGAGGGTCACCACTTTGTCAACAAATGCGTGAGCAAATTGTTGAACAGTTTAAGAAAAACCTTTCTCAACCAGTTATTGCAAGGAATTTAGGGATTTCACCATTTACAGTCCGTAATATCATCAAAGGGTTCAGAGAATCTGGAGAAATCACTGCACGTAAGCAGCTAAGCCCGTTCGATCCCTCAGGCTGTTCTGCATCAACAAGCGACATCAGTATGTAAAGGATATCACCACATGGGCTCAGTTGGTTGCTACATCTGTAAGTGTAAGTTAAAACTCTCCTATGCAAGGCGAAAACCGTTTATCAACAACACCCAGAAACGCCGTCGGCTTCGCTGGGCCTGAGCTCATCTAAGATGGACTGATACAAAGTGGAAAAGTGTTCTGTGGTCTGACGAGTCCACATTTCAAATTGTTTTTGGAAACTGTGGACGTCGTGTCCTCCGGACCAAAGAGGAAAAGAACCATCCGGATTGTTATAGGCGCAAAGTTGAAAAGCCAGCATCTGTGATGGTATGGGGGTGTATTAGTGCCCAAGACATGGGTAACTTACACATCTGTGAAGGCGCCATTAATGCTGAAAGGTACATACAGGTTTTGGAGCAACATATGTTGCCATCCAAGCAACGTTACCATGGACGCCCCTGCTTATTTCAGCAAGACAATGCCGAGCCACGTGTTACATCAACGTGGCTTCATAGTAAAAGAGTGCGGGTACTAGACTGGCCTGCCTGTAGTCCAGACCTGTCTCCCATTGAAAATGTGTGGCGCATTATGAAGCCTAAAATACCACAACTGAGACCCCCGGACTGTTGAACAACTTAAGCTGTACATCAAGCAAGAATGGGAAAGAATTCCACCTGAGAAGCTTAAAAAATGTGTCTCCTCAGTTCCCAAACGTTTACTGAGTGTTGTTAAAAGGAAAGGCCATGTAACACAGTGGTGAACATGCCCTTTCCCAACTACTTTGGCACATGTTGCAGCCATGAAATTCTAAGTTAATTATTTGCACAAAAAAAAATAAAGTTTATAAGTTTGAACATCAAAAATGTTGTCTTTGTAGTGCATTCAATTGAATATGGGTTGAAAAGGATTTGCAAATCATTGTATTCCGTTTATATTTACATCCAACACAATTTCCCAACTCATATGGAAACGGGGTTTGTAGTATCGGACAATACTCACGGGTCCAGTATCGGAAGTGAAAAGGTCGTATCGGGACACCCCTACTTAAAAACCAAAGGATTAATTTGAGCACTGCTACCCCCTAGCTGGGGGCTTGTGTATCGTTTAAGCAAGACTAAAGATGCTAATACCGGAAGTCCGCCGACCCGCTCCCAGACTCCCAGACATCTCACCGGGGGCGAGGGCGCCAAGAGGAAGCCAGAGTGCCAGGAGAGAATCCACACAAGCACAGGGGAGAAGATGCAAACCACGGCTAGTACACAGACTGGGTATTAGTATTCATTAATGACAGTTTTCACACAAAGTTATTAAGGCTTTCATTTATTTCCCCGCAACAACGTCCTGTTGCCTCCAAAGTAAAACCACCATAGAGATTCTCATTAGACGTCTATTATTAAAACACAGTTATACAGAACGAGTGCAAACAATCACAAATTGCATCTTATATACAGCAAGTATATATTATTATTATGATGTTTTTTTTTTTTTTTTTTAGAGAATTCATTTGCGCGACATTTTGGTAGCTGGAGAAAACGAATCGACAAAAAAAACAAATAGAAATTCTAGGCACTCCTCTTGTAACTGCCTCGTGATTCCCGACAAACAAGCACGTCTTTAATGTACATAATTTACAGTATTTTAGAAAAGCGCTTGGGATTTTTAACATTGAACCATCGTACAGTGCTTTTAAATAGTCAAGGTGTACGTCGGCAGCGATGTGCGGGATCGTGGCTGACGTACGGTTTTTAAAATTTCAAGCGAGAACGAACAGAAGGATGAAAAAGCTCGGACACGATGCGAACGTAATGGAGACACGCTTTTACAGGCCACGTGAGGTGGGTCAAAAAGGCATATTGGCCATACCGCCGGGGCCGTAACCAATGGGGCTTTCCAGGGACATTCCCCGCTGTCTGAGGGTCTGGGGTCCCACCATTCCCGTCTGTGCATGGGCAGGGCCCATCATGGCACCCTGAGGGGACATCAAAGGAGCCTGGGGGCCGAAGGGATCTCCCGGCATGGGCATGCTTCGCTGCTTGGCCTGCATCATCATGGCGTTCTGCCGTGCCATCAGACTGTGCTGGTGCTGCTGGGATGACATCAGTCCGGGGTACGGGTTGGAGGGATGCTGGAGAAGACTGTTGGCCATCATGGTTTGCTGTTGCTGAAGCTGGGGACCCATGGGGCCTGTCCTTGCCATCATATGCCCAGGGGGGCACATGGGCCCCATGCCGGCACCAGGCATCATTCCCCTGGCATTCCCAGGAAGAACACCCATGCTCGGGCCGAGTCCGCCGTGTGCGGGGTGGGGCGACATCTGCTGCTCAGCCATCATGTTCTGTAAATTGGCCAAGTGGGGGTTGGATGAGGAGATGCCGCCATGCGGGGGGCCGGAGGAAGACAAGTGTTTGAGGAGCTGCTGGGGAGGGAGCTGCTGCGACGCGGATCCCTGGTGGGGTTCACTCTTGGGGAAATACTGCAGAGTGCTGCTGGGCTTATCAGACGGAATGATGCGGGAGAGGTCAAACTCAGGGATCCCTGAGTGAGTGGGTCGGATGACTTCGCTCAGATCCGGACCGTCTCTCATGGGCAGAGAGAAGGACTCGTGGCGTTGGTGAGGGTCTTTACTAAGCATGTGCAGCTGCTGAGGCGGCAGAAGATCCTCACTGGACTGAGGGAAGTTCTGCGACATTCTCCCCATAGGCGAACGCATGCGCCCGTGAGACGACGGGTGCATGCGGGCGAAAGCGGCCATTTGGTTTTGAGACATGGGCGAAACATTGCAACGGCCCAGTTCGTCACTTCCTCCTCCCATCATGGCCGAATTCATGAGCGGTAGGCCCATTTGGTTTGGGGAAGACAACACAGGCTCTGAGGCATCATGGGACAACTGCTGTGGACCTTGGCTTGGAAGTCCCAAGGGGCTTTGAGAATCACTGTGGGCACCAATGGAGCTCTGGGAGACCAGAATCTGGGAGGTTGGAGGGTTCCCCATTCCGCCTGTTGGAATAACAAAAAGCCGCGTTTGAGCAATTTTCACAGTCATATAATAGCCTTTGTGTTCATACCTCCGATGCTGACGCCGGGCAGAAGAGGTCGATCGGGCATCATCTCGTCATCAGAAGTCGCAATGGTCTTGATCGCATCGTGGTAAAGAGGAGTTGTACTAGGAAGGGCGTACTTGGACATCTGGGACATGATCAGTGACAAGGGGTTCTGTGACGACGCGGCATCAGGGGTAGAGTTGGAACTTCTTGGGGGTAGTGCTCGCCCTGCAAAGGACAGGAAGATTTCAAGCCACAGAAATAAGAAAAGACAGATCAATTACAACCTACGACATTTTTGACTGTACCCGTCTCAGGATGACTTCCCCCGTTGCCGGTTACCCTGCCAACAGTCGGACCACCTGGACTTGACGGAGCTGTTTTAGGAGACATCCATGCCGGAGAGGCCATGGCCATAGCTGGGGACTTGAGTCGTCCAGGAGAGACCGACGGCGAGTGCAACTCGTGGTTAGAAGACCCCATTATCTGGGGGGACTTCAGGGAAGAAGAGCAAGGTGTGCCTGCGCCAGAGGCAGGCTGAAGAGGAGGGTGAGGGCCTACAGGGCCGATAATGGAGGGAGACTTCTGCCCTGGAGCAGATGGAGACGTAAGATGACCTGGTGCTTCTCGGTTTAGAGATGGAGAATTTAACTGATGAGGATGCTGCAGTGATGGAGAGGCCAGTGGGTGAACTTTGACTGATAGGTCGGTAGGATGCCGTGGACCGGGACCCACCCCTCTCAGGTCTCCAATGATTGGCATATGACTGAGACGTGATGTACCTCCCATCTGATGACGACCCTCCTGCTCGGGTCCAAACATTTCAGGACCGGGCAGTTGAGAATATGGCCCCTCACTCGGTCCACTAGAGAAATGACCTTGAGTTGGAAAACGAAAGGGTCCATCAGGTCCGGGCACCATTCCCATATTTCTTCTTTCGATTTGTGAAGCTCGTATTCTTGCTATCTCTCCGGGACTGAAAAAGTCACTTAAAGCCCCACCACGTCCAGCGACTCTTCTGAGCTTTTGAGATAGCGTCATGTGCTGCTGCTGAATATTCATTTGTGGGTTCATGTTTATTGAGAGGTTTCCCCCTAGAGGGGAGTCCATTAGGTCTCTGATCTGAGGCCCCCCTCCAGGAGAGCCTATCATTTCCCGTGAACCAGGAAAATCCATAGGATCCCCTTGGTTGGAAGGTGGACCCCGGCCCATACCCAAATTGGAGAAGTCTGGGCCCCCGGGATTATCCATAATTCTTGAGCCCTGTTGCTGCTGTGCAATCAATCGTTCAATTTCAAACCTAGGAAGCCCTTGCACCTTCCGTTTCTCTGCGATGCGAAACAATTCCTCCCGGGTTAAGAGTTCTGAGTCTTCCTGCAAGTGCTGAGGAGGGTAGCAACCTGGAAACGAACCTCCGCCATCCACGTTGTTGGACATGTTCTCGAGCCAAATCCCTCTGGAGGACCTTTGCGGTCCGAGTCCATCAACAGATAAAAGTCCTCCTGGACTGCCGGGAAACCCCCCTCCACCTGGTGGACCCCTTTGCACCTGTGCTAAGAACTTTGGACGACCAGGTCCTTCTTGATGCATGCCCGTCATTCGTACATTTCCTGGCATTCCTCCACCCATCATATTTCCAGAACCCCATTGTTGATCTCCAGGCTTGCTGTGATAGGGCGGAGGCGGTCCTCTCATTATCATGGGACCTCCATGCATCCCCATCTCAGTCATCATTCTAAAGTGTTGAGGATTTTGGATTTCCTGTTGCCTCCTCTTTTCTTGGTAGTATTCTTCTTGGAGTTTACGCCACGCGATTTGTTCTGGGCTCAGCCCTTCCAGTCCAAATAAGGGACCCATGTCAAGGCCAGGTGAAGACATCGGATGATGAGGATGCTGCTGTGGCAGATTGTGGTGAGGCTCCATTTCGGGGCTGTCCGTGGCAGCACCTAGCGATTGCGTTTGCGACATTATGGACTGCAGTGGTTCTTCAAACTTCTTCATGGCCCCCATGGAGGCCAAGGCTGAGAGTGCCATGCTACTACTGCTGCAATCTCCAGTGTTGGTACCGTTGTCACCATCGCCGAGGACAGAACCTCGGTCAGTACTACTGCTGTGAACTACGGTGGAAGCGTTGTTGGGGAGATGACTGCCAGGGCCTCCTGTGTCGCCGGGGCCTCCTCTTACTCCAGTGCGTAGAAACAGCCTTTCTATGTCTCTCAGTGTCTGCAAAGAGCGCTCCCGGTGTTCCAGCTGCTCCTTGGAAAGACTGCCGACATTCCTCTGACCTGTGTCGCTCTGTAAATGTGCAGACAGGATGGAAGGACTCCCCGACGGAGAGAGAGTAGCAACCGGAAGACCTTCGCTGTGTACGGTTCCTGAAACTGGTCCAACGGGCGTGGCTGTGCCGTCTCCCTCTGGCCTCCTTGAGAGAACGCAGTTACTGGTCGACAGACCGCCAAGTCTGGTCTGAGGGGAGTCATTATCAGAGCGGCCAGCAGTTGTCTGTGTTCTTGCCACGAACAAGGGGGCTGCGCCTCCTGCTGACACGGGCTGTGGGGTTCCACTTTTGGATTTAGGGGTGCCTGTGGGTGGTGACGAGCTGGAGTTCAACCTTCCCAGTTGGTAGCCCTTTGTTGGACAGAAACAAGTGTAAAGGGATATTGTAAAAACGTTTTAATAATTACATGACATTCATTTTAAATCAGTATCCTTACTATTATATAAAATAAATATTATAGTAACAGTCATCCCTTGCTATATCGCACTTCAAAGTTTACACGATAATTCTTTCTTTCTTTCTTTAGTTTATTTCGAACATGAACACACTTACATCATAATACATCACACAATTTCATATCATTTCATTTTACATCATGCCCGAAAAGGAGTAGGAAGAAGCAAAGCTTATTTAATCCTACCCCTTTCCCACTTCAAAGCGTTTACAAATATATAGAATCATTTACTGACCTTTTTATATAATAAAATAACATCTATGAATTAGTATACAACAGTTTTGTAATATGTAATTAATTAATTAATTCAGTCATTATAAACATACTGAGATGAAGAATATCTTATTTTCAATAAGGTTGAAAGTATTTCTCATAATTCTTCTTTTTTGTACTCTGTAAGCACTATTATTTTGAACAACCTCTTAAACTGGATCATATCAGTACAATGTTTAACTTCTTTACTTAATCCATTCCATAATTTAATTCCACATACTGATATGCTAAAAGTTCTAAGTGTTGTACGTGCATATAAATGTTTTAAATTATTTTTTCCTCTAAGGTTATATTTCTCCTCTTTAGTTCAGAAGAATTGTTGTACATTCTTTGGTAGCAGGTGATAGTTTGCTTTGTACATCATTTTAGCTGTTTGCAATTTTACCAAATCACCGAACTTTATTATTTCTGACTTAATAAATAAAGGGTTTGTGTGTTCTCTATATCCAACATTATGTATTATTCTAACTGATCTTTTTTGTAACACGGTTAGCGAATGTAGCGCACATTTGTAGTTATTTCCCCATATTTCTGCACAATAACTCAGATATGGTAACACTAGCGAGCAGTAGAGAATATGTAGTGATTTTTTGGCCCAGGACATATTTTGCTTTATTCATTATTGAAATGTTTTTTGCCACCTTATGTTGTATGTTGTATAATATATATAATTAAAGGGGTAGTGGAAGTGTTGGGCTACAAAGGTAAAAAGGTCACGAACCCCTGGATTAAAGAGTGTAAAGGTGACTATGTAGGTGTTAATTCATGCCTCGAGAACTCTCACAATGTTAAAAAAAAAACGTAATTTAAAAGGTCGTAACCAGGTTTTTAACGAACTTCATTACAACAATCAGGCCCGGAACCACTTAACCGCAATGAACAAACGCTTTACTGCATTATTATTATTATACAGTACGCTTCAAAAATAAAAGCAGAAACAGGCACAAATGGACAATAGAGAGTACA
>NC_084564.2:10377500-10430000 GCF_033978685.3 Nerophis lumbriciformis | reverse complement strand
TGTTGCCATTGTTTCCAAACGAGCGAAGGATCATGGAATCAGCCGGAGAAAAATCGCATACGAGTCTTAAACCGAAAAGAAAACTGCAGTCATTCCATGAAGAATATTCAAAAGTCTATCCGGGAATAATTATCCGTTCCAAAAAGGGTGAAAACTACGCGAATTGCACCTTGTGCAGACAAGATTTTTCGATCGGACACGGAGGAATTAGCGATGTAAAAGACCACGTTGGGACAAAAAAACACAAGTCTAATGCCGTTGCTAGCGATACAAGTGGAAAACTTTCAACGTTTTTCGTCGCCCAAACAGATTCTTTGGATGTGATAAATGCCAAAGTTTTATTTACGGAGGCAATAATTGAGCAAACAAAAAGGTAATGACACCAATGTTATCTATTGGAATTGTTTAGTACTGTTATACTGTTAAAAGTGTTTATACTATTTATGCTTTCAAGTCCAAGTTGAAGAAATCTTGTTAAATGTTGACAGCATAACTACCAAAATACAGAAGTATGTCCTTAATATTTTTGCAGTGCTATTTCTGTTGAAAAGTTAAAATGATTACATTAGAGATGTGATGTGCCACTTTTCAAGTGTCTGATGGCTTAAATTAATTTTCATCAATTTTTCATATTTTGAATTCTTTTGAAAGGCTTACAAAAAAACTACATTTGAATTGTAATTCCATGCTATTGACAGGACTATTAATTTTAATGAAGTTAGCTTACCATGTTTACAGTATGATAATTGTGATAGAAATGTGAATTTTAGGCACAGAATATTTTTTACAATTGAACAAGGCAGTAGATTATACAAGCTTGGACAGAAAGTTAATAATGACACCAATTTTTTTTTTTATGGAGTTGTTTAGTACTGTTTTACCATTTGTTTACTGTAAAAATTGTTTATACTGTTTATACTTTCAATTAACAAATTGAAGTCTTGTGGTAGGTTGACAGGATAACTGGCATTAACTGTCAAAATAATTTCAAACTATTGAAGTTAGCTTACAGAATAAACATGTCAATCAACCCATATGATTTTTGCTGTAATATTTTTGTTTTGAAAAGTCACTGTGACTGATAGAAAAGTGATGGTTTTAGCAACATTTTAACCTGTCTGAATGCTAATAATCATTTTGCGTCGGAAAGCCCCCCTGAACCCCCCACCAGGACTTTGTCCTGGACCTACCGGGGCCTGCGGCCCCTGGACCCTGGCTACTAGGTTTTTCTGATTTCAAAAGTTGGCAGGTATGGATTAGGTATAATTATTGAATACCATTAAAATCAAGGGTAAATTTACTAAGTCAGTTTAAATATTTGAGTGTAAAAGTTAGGCCCCGACACCAAAAAGGTTTAGAACCCCTGCATTACAACATTATTTTGAATGAAGCCACAATTTTGCAACAGAACGTTTGGCATGTGGGCTTCACGTTTTCCTGTCAGCGGCCCTGGGCGGAATAAGTTTGAACTTCCCTTGGATGCATCATCAACAAGTGAAACCTCTTTTGAAGACCCACAGGGGAACTCCCTGGGTTTCCTTTGCAACCACGAGGACACCAAGCCTTGCTGCCGCTATCAGCGATCAGCGGCGTGGGGGCGGCGGGGATTCTGACGCTCGCTTAAAAGGTCGGGGCATTTCTGTCTCGTCAGACATTACGTGAGAACGCTTCCTGCCGGAGGAGGCGAGCGCACGTCCATTTGTGGCGAGACGGAAGTGATGGAGGTGAAGAAGTTAAAAAACGTCTCACCTGCTTTGGCGTCAGCCTCCAGGGTTTTAGCGGCAGCTGGTTGCGAATCACCAGAGTCCAAAGAGACGCTCCTCTCCCGCTTGCTTTTGGTTTTTAGCATCCCTCCGATGCCGCTCGCCGATTGGCTGGCGGCCTTCAGCCCGGAGTTGCTTTTGTGGACGCCATGGCCCCCGGCGGCACCGAGGCGGCTCTTGGGCCCCAGGTGACCGGCGGCTGCCTGCTGCTGCTGCTGCTGCTGCTGCTGCGGTGGCGGCGGAGCAGCCTGCAGGTTGACGGCGGCTATTTGAGCTCGTCCGTCACCGCTGAGCTGCTTGCCATGATTGGCCAGTTCATTGTCCGTGTGCATTTGATTGGCTGCCGAGTGAGGCCGAGGGCGGCTGGAGGAGAAAAGTTGCGTCCTGGACTGAAGCTCACATCACCAACGGGCAACACTGAGGGAGAAAGGACAAATGACGATTGAATGAAGGATGTTGTACGCCAGGAGGGCCACGTCAAGTATTGAGAACAGCAAATAACATATCAATATGTCTGTGCATTTTGATTATGAGGGCCCGAGCAGCTAAATCATATTTAAGTTATGCTTTTTTTCCTATGCTTTGAACCCTGTGGCTTATTAAGCGGTGCAGCTAATTTATGGATTTTTCTAGCGGCTATGTTTTGTCCTTCAAATTTTCTAGGTCTGGACGATATGGCCTTTTTTTTTGATATCTCGATATTTTTAGGCCATATCGCGATACACGATATATATCTGGATATTTTGCCTTAGCCTTGAATGAACACTTGATGCATATAATCACAGCAGTATGATGATTCTATGTGTCTACATTAAAACATTCGTCTTCATACTGCATTAATATATGCTACTTTTAAACTTTCATGCAGAGAGGGAAATCACAACTAAGTCAGTTTAGCAAAAGTGTATTTATTAAACAGTTATTAAGCAGTGGCACAAACATTCATCCATCCATCCATCCATCTTCTTCCGCTTATCCGAGGTCGGGTCGCGGGCGCAGCAGCCTAAGCAGGGAAGCCCAGACTTTCCTCTCCCCAGCCACTTCGTCCAGCTCCTCCCGGGGGATCCCGAGGCGTTCCCAGGCCAGCCGGGAGACATAGTCTTCCCAACGTGTCCTGGGTCTTCCCCGTGGCCTCCTACCGGTTGGACGTGCCCTAAACACCTCCCGAGGGAGGCGTTCGGGTGGCATCCTGACCAGATGCCTGAACCACCTCATCTGGCTCCTCTCCATGGGGAGGAGCAGTGGCTTTACTTTGAGCTCCCCCCGGATGACAGAGCTTCTCACCCTATCTCTAAGGGAGAGCCCCGCCACCCGGCGGAGGAAACTCATTTCGGCCGCCTGTACCCGTGATCTTGTCCTTTCGGTCATAACCCAAAGCTCATGACCATAGGTGAGGATGGGAACGTAGATCGACCGGTAAATTGAGAGCTTTGCCTTCCGGCTCAGCTCCTTCTTCACCACAACGGATCGATACAGCGTCCGCATTACTGAAGATGCCGCACCGATACGCCGGTCGATCTCACGATCCACTTTTCCCTCACTCGTGAACAAGACTCCGAGGTACTTGAACTCCTCCACTTGGGGCAGGGTCTCCTCCCCAACCCGGAGGTGGCACTCCACCCTTTTCCGGGCGAGAACCATGGACTCGGACTTGGAGGTGCTGATTCTCATCCCAGTCGCTTCACACTCGGCTGCGAACCGATCCAGTGAGAGCTGAAGATCCTGGCCAGATGAAGCCATCAGGACCACATCATCTGCAAAAAGCAGAGACCTAATCCTGCAGCCACCAAACCGGATCCCCTCAACGCCTTGACTGCGCCTAGAAATTCTGTCCATAAAAGTTATGAACAGAATCGGTGACAAAGGGCAGCCTTGGCGGAGTCCAACCCTCACTGGAAACGTGTCCGACTTACTGCCGGCAATGCGGACCAAGCTCTGACACTGATCATACAGGGAGCGGACCGCCACAATCAGACAGTCCGATACCCCATACTCTCTGAGCACTCCCCACAGGACTTCCTGAAGGACACGGTCGAATGCCTTCTCCAAGTCCACAAAACACATGTAGACTGGTTGGGCAAACTCCCATGCACCCAGTTCCACGACCAGGACGAAAACCACACTGTTCCTCCTGAATCCGAGGTTCGACTATCCGGCGTAGCCTCCTCTCCAGTACACCTGAATAGACCTTACCGGGAAGGCTGAGGCTCACAAACATTCATGTCATTTCAAAACAGAAAGTGCAAGATTGTCAGAGACATTTTAAAACAAGCTATTTGTGCATGATGTCACTAAGATGACTTATCAAAACAACACTAAATTTAAGTGCACTTTTTGTACAGAACGCCACTACAATAGTTAAAAACAAATAAAGCGCACTTTTGTGCATGATGTCACACAAGATATTTCAATAACTGTCAAATATAAAATGAGCTGCATATCAAATAGTATATGTCCTACGGTGTTGATGTGGAAATAGTTGCTTCGGCATTTAGTTGGTGTGGCACCGAACGGAGATGTTGACATGTAAAGACATATTCCCGCTTGAAGCCAAACCACCGTCAGACGATGGACCCCGTGCTGTTTTTCTTGGGAATTAATTATTCCTCCATTTGTTACCAGATTCGCACCTTCTTTCTCTCGTATTACCACTCAAACCACACCGTTAGATGTTAGCATCACAGCTAACGTTACCATGTCGCTACCTGTCTGCTTTGTGGGAGCGTGTGACGTCGCACACGTGACGTATGTAAGAAGGTGCGCTTGTTTTAAGTCTCTGTGAGAAGGAGAGACAAGAAAGAGTGAGAAACGCATGCAGTTTAATGCCCCGCAGCTAAAAGCAACTGCGTGAGAACGTATAATGGAATATCACGATATAGTCATTTTCTATATCGCACAGAGACAAACCCGCGATATCGAGTATATTCGATATATCGCCCAGCCCTAAATCAGACCATATTTTTCGGTGTATTAGATGATAAGAAGACATAATGAACCTTTTTGAGCAACGTAATGTTTTGTGTTCAATCGTTTTCATTCAACACAAGCAGACACACTAAAGTGGTGTTATAGTTTGTGTTACGGCGCCATCTTTTGGACGAGTTTGCTCACTGCAGGTGTTGCGGGCAGCAAATGTTTTTCCTGTTTTAATGCCTTAAACCGGAAGTAAAACCGTCCGTAGCTGTTCTGCTCAAAAGGATTCTTCATTCATCACTCCAAGCAACGTTTGTGAGTTTTACAATAGACCTAAAACAATTCAGATTTACTAAACCGTCCCATGTGTGATGTCTGTAGGAGTGTTTGCATGCATATTTGTACGTGCTATTGTAATGTAATCAAGCTAGTGTCGTTAGCATTAGCTATTATGCTATTTGCTTTGTTTCCTTTGAGCAAATTCCTCAGTAAATCCACCAAAACGTCACTGTGGAGTTATTGAGTCTGTTTAGCTGATTGGAGAACTAGCTTCCGCAGCTAGTGGGTCCATGACAATGACTTGTTTTGTTTGATCATCCGTTTTACTGCCGTGTTATAGTTACCGTTTGGAAACAAAGGTATGTAAATAAATATTTACAAAATATTTCGTACAGGTATATATCTGCGATTTATGGTCTGGCGTGGCTAATTATCTAAAAATGTTTTTTTCTTCTAAAATTTGTTGGGTGTGGCTTAAATATTAGTGCGCTACAGGGTTTCCCCTTAATGTAATTGAATGTGGCGCACCACCACGGCAATATTATTACCACCGCACCTTCAAAATGTATTTTTTTTACTTGAAAACAAATTAAAACATATTATTTTGTAGCCCCCAGAAGAAATCACAGAAAGTCGGACGCAATTTTAACTAATATTACCAATCTCATGATAACAAACGGCACAATTTCAACAGGTTTTACCTCCCGTGTACACACACTTCTGTCCCCGCGCTTCTCAGGACACACAACACCACTCACTCATTTTCCGTGTGTTTGCAAACATGGGAAAAACTAACATCAAATCCAAGCCACACGGACATAAAACATTAACATTAGCTGGTCGTTACAGTACGATTTGATACGTATAGCCTATTTTTTCGCACTATTGACAAGGGATGCCAGACCACCAGAAAAAGACTGATTACCAAAAACCACACTGCCGAAACCGGATGTAAACAAAACGCACACCACTGTCTGGAGCAGGCCTGGGCAGTTATTTTGACTCGGGGGCCACATTTAGAGAAAAAAATGTATCTGGGGGCCAGTATATCTATTTTTAGGGACACTAATACAAAACCTCATGATAATGTCTGATTGAATGCTAAAAACGTTATGACAGACCGCCTTAAAAAACAAAATGGAATTTAAATTTTTTCTATGAACGATAAAACACTGAATATTGACAAAATATGAATGGAACACCCCCTTTCGATCAACATATTTTACAATCAAGTGAAACGCAACAAAAATGCAACAAACGGTGAAATATGAACGCGAAGGGTACAAAACAAACCCACCTACAATCTGATATATCTGATACATCACTAAGCTTTAGAACTTTGTTGTGAAAATCTCCTTCCGCGCCTGTGGAAACGCTTCCCGCCCACACTGCTTGGTGCCTCGTCTGAGCTGCTGTGACGTAGATGACCATAGTAACTAATTAGATGACCATAGTAACTAATTAGATTACCCTAGTAACTGGTATATCATCCAAAAGTGCAGATTCCAACCATTGAAATACTTTGTATAGTTCAAGACTTACGGTCATTAAAAAACATCACTGCACATCATAACGGCAGCTACACTTTCCATCTTAAAGATCCCAAAAAATGTTTGGGGAATGTCCGGCGGGCCAGATTGAAAAGCTCAACAGGCCGCATGTGGCCCCCGGGCCTTAGTTTGCCCAGGTCTGGTCTGGAGCGTTGTCAGCAAGTCTGTGATGTTGACTCAATCTTCATATATATTCCAGATATACCCGCGGACAGCCTTCTACAAAATGTGCAAATATTAAAAGGACAATGGCGGCTTTTAAGGAGAGAAAGTCCAACTGCAGCAACAGTGCCAAGCAAGTGTGACGTCATGCTCGCTGGATCCTCTTTAGTCATGGAGGGACAGAAGTCATGAGTACATTCTCTAATAACACCAGAAGAAGATGCTAGATTTGATGCAAGTTGTTTTTATCTTAAAAACTGATTAAAAGTCTCTAGACACTTGAACAAATCTCAACAAAGTACATTGTACAAACAGCAGCAACAATTGAAAATATGATACCAATGAATAAAAACAGATTTGGTTTAAATGTATGTACCGTATAGATTTTTTTTTGCCTTTTTAAAGAAATATCACTATAGGAACCATGGACTCCAAGTCCGAGTCCATGGTTCTCGCCCGGGAAAGGGTGGAGTGCCATCTCCGGGTTGGGGAGGAGACCCTGCCCCAAGTGGAGGAGTTCAAGTACCTCGGAGTCTTGTTCACGAGTGAGGGAAGAGTGGATCGTGAGATCGACAGGCGGATCGGTGCGGCGTCTTCAGTAATGCGGACGCTGTATCGATCCGTTGTGGTGAAGAAGGAGCTGAGCCGGAAGGCAAAGCTCTCAATTTACCGGTCGATCTACGTTCCCATCCTCACCTATAGTCATGAGCTTTGGGTTATGACCGAAAGGACAAGATCACGGGTACAAGCGACCGAAATGAGTTTCCTCCGCCGGGTGGCGGGGCTCTCCCTTAGAGATAGGGTGAGAAGCTCTGTCATCCGGGAGGAGATCAAAGTAAAGCCGCTGCTCCTCCACATGGAGAGGAGCCATATGAGGTGGTTCGGGCATCTGGTCAGGATGCCACCCGAACGCCTCCCTACAGAGGTGTTTAGGGCACATCCGATCGGTAAGAGGCCACGGGGAAGACCCAGGACACGTTGGGAAGACTATGTCTGGGATCGCCTCGGGATCCCCCGGGAGGAGCTGGACGAAGTGGCTGGGGAGAGGGAAATCTGGGCTTCCCTGCTTAGGCTGCTGCTCCCGCGACCCGACCTCAGATAAGCGGAAGAAGATGGATCACTATAGGAAACTATGCAAATTAGTCGATGACGTCATGGTGACCACGCCCCCGACCACTACAGGTATCTTGGCAGTCTAAGGGAAACCCTGCGCTCTATAGTCTGTAACTTACGGTATATGTCGTATTTCTTCTGCCAAGAAAGTCGATTGTGTGGCTATTTGTTTATGTTTTAATACAACTTAGTTATAAGTGTGTCTGTGTACTTTTTGAGCACATTCAACAATATTGTGGTAATAATGATATTGGAATTGTGCAAACTGAGGTGTTAGACTTGAACCTGGAAAAAACTTGCATCTTGACAACAGAACAATCAGTCCACGCGATTCCGGCTCCAAAAATGAGGTTATTATATGATACCCTACCTGCGGCTGACTGGAAACACACTGAGGTCCCGGGGTAGGCCTGACACCGCCATGCTGCTCGCCCTCGCCAGGCTTCAGTGGACACCCGTGGACATCTCTGGATGGAGGAGAGAGACAATAGGATGAGGAGTAATCTCGGACATCCTTCTCAGGACCACATGAGCCAGACCAGACGCCGGTAAGAGAGCCAAGGCCTCGTCTTTTAGCGGTTGGCCGGCAGAGTTTTTGGACTTGACTCTGAAGTAGCCCAGCAGCATTCTGGGTCCCTCCCCTCGGCCAACACATTGCCAAACACAGGAAGACATTCCACGAGGCGTTCTGGAGCAAGGCCTGACTCACCCCGCTCAAAACATGCCTCGCTCTTGACAGGTTACGCTGTTAGCCAATCTTTCCCACACACATCAAACTGGAACATTCCGTAGGTCTGCTGTGCCTTTCACACAGGAATACGCCAGTGTCGACTTTCCCCGTCGTCTACAGCGTTCTACACACTCCCACACCTCATCTTCACGCTGCCCTGGCTTGTGGAGGTGCCCTGCATGTACTTAGTTTTTCGTGACTGCTTGTACCCTACTTCCCGGACCACAGAACTGAATTATTTAGTACGTTTATATAGGCCGCAACATGTAAACTAGGGGTGCAACAATTTGTCGACAATAGTCGGAGACGTCACCACTATTATCTTTGCGGACGAGGTAAATACAATTAAATATTTACTGTGACCTAAAACCGGCGCATAGTGCTTCGCTCAGCCTGTGTCCGTAAGACCAAGTCCCGTTCCCGTTCTAGACGAGAACCCTCAGTGCCGCTCACTCACCTTCGCCAGTCAAAGGGTGAGCACAACGGCGTAATTAGTCATTAACTCAATCCAGAACAGGGAGACGCCTTGTTCGCCAGGCCAGCGCTCCATCACTCATTAACTCAGCGGGGCCGGTCGGACGTCGCCCCTGTTTGACGAATGTGACTCAGCGGCTTTGTGGCGGACTAATCGCACGCGGAGCGTCTGACCTTCGAGTACACGGCCAAGACAAGAGATAGGCCTATCTGGGACTGACCTGGAAGATAGCGGCCAGACGCCCCACTTCAAGGAGAGCGAGTCGAGGGCCACAACCATCGCAAGTTGCGAACAGTCTCTGTGATCCACATTGGCAAACATCATCGTCATCATCGTCATCAGATTCTCAATTCTTTCAATTGCATCTTTCTTTTTTTTTTAACGTGACTAAGTAGGAGCGGTAATTTTCAGTGCATTATTAGTCAATAGTGTGCAAATAATAGTTTATAATTTTTTTAAATTTTTCAATGTACATGGATGAAGGTGTGTGTTGCTGGACATTATCTGGACTGGACCTGGTTTAAAAAAACCTTTAAACAAATCTAATTTCATTGACAACCTAGTCTGGTGAAGATAAGGTCCTTTAAAAAAAAAAAAAATTAAAAAAAAGATAAATAAATAAACATTTTCCTGGATAAAAAAGAAAGTAAAACAATATAAAAACAATTACATAAAAAATAGTAAATAATGAAAATGTTAGTGGACCAGCGGCACACACAATCATGTGTGCTCCAGGGACTGTGTCCCTTGCAGACTGTATTGTGGGAACCAGAATATTGGTAGCAGAAAGAAACAACCCCTTTTGTGTGAGTCGGTGTGGATGAGTGTGAATGGGGGAGGGAGGTTTTTTGGGTTGATGCACTAATTGAAAGTGTATCTATTGTTTTTTTATGTTGATTTAATAAAAATAAATTTCAAAAAAAATATTTTAAAAAATCATAGTTCATACACATATATATATATATATATATATATATATATATATATATATATATATATATATATATATATATATATATATATATATATATATATATATATATATATATATATATATATATATATATATATATATAAAAAGGCTTCACCTTTTCTCCTTCAAACATATTGCTGGGTGTTGTGGCCAAACAGCTCAATTTTTGTTTCATCTGACCACAGAACTTTCCTCCAGAAGGTCTTATCTTTTTCAATGTGTTGTCAGATGAAACAAAAATTGAGCTGTTTGGCCACAATACCCAGCAATATGTTTGGAGGAGAAAAGGTGCGGCCTTTAATCCCAGGAACACCAAGCCTACCGTCAAGCATGGTGGTGGTAGTATTATGCTCTGGGCCTGTTTTGCTGCCGATGGAACTGGTGCTTTACAGAGAGTAAATGGGACCATGAAAAAGGAGGATTACCTCCAAATTCTTCAGGACAAGCTAAAATCATCAGCCCGGAGGTTGGGTCTTGGGCGCAGTTGGGTGTTCCAACAGGACAATGACCCCAAACACACGTCAAAAGTGGTAAAGGAATGGCTAAATCAGGCTAGAATTAGAGTTCTACAATGGCCTTCCCAAAGTCCTGCCTTAAATGTGTGGACAATGCTGAAGAAACAAGTCCATGTCAGAAAACCAACACATTTAGCTGAACTGCACGAATTTTGTCAAGAGGAGCGGTCAAAAACTCAAGCAGAAGCTTGTGGATGGCTACCAAAAGTGCCTTATTGCAGTGAAACTTGCCAAGGGACATGTCAGCAAATATTAACATTGCTGTATGTATACTTTTGACCCAGCACATTTGCTCACATTTTCAGTAGACCCATAATAAATTGATAAAAGAACCAAACTTCATGAATGTTTTTTGTGACCAACAAGTATGTGCTCCAATCACTCTATCACAAAAAAATAAGAGTTGTAGAAAACTCAAGACAGCCATGACATTATGTGTATGTAAGTGTATGTAAACTTTTGATCGCAACTGTGCACACACACACACACACACACACACACACACACACACACACACACACACACACACACACACACACACACACACACACACACACACACACACACACACACACACACACACACACACACACACACACACACACACACACACACACACATTACGAAGAAATAGCGATTGTTGAAGTGAAGGACCGGAATTGACGTCTACGCTGTCCTGTATTTGCTTACATTGCTTAAGTTTTTAACGTAAGTGAGTTGAAAAATAAAGCTAAGGTAGATCCACGCTGATGTCGGTTGCTCCTCTACTTAACAGCCATAAAAAGATTAGAACACACTCTTCATTCAGACATTATAATACTTTCATTTATTTTCACGTAAAAAATGTTTAAGGTGTGGCCACGTATTTTATTTTGTAGCAATAGTAGTGACTTCCTTGTTCTTTACGGAATCCGGTCAACTTCCTTTGTTTTCACTTTATCGAACTGCGACGAGGCCACCTTGGGGCCACACTGGTGCCAGTGTGCGTTTATACTGGAGTCTGATAAAGATCACATTTGACTTGTAATCAAATTGGCCTGCAGTGTAAACATAGTCATTGTGTTAATCTTCCAACCTTCATTGTATTACTTTAAGACTTTTCATTCCATTTGTTTATAAAGTCTCAAATTTATAAAGTCACATTTTTTCACTAGAATAGTGGAATATTCCCAATGTGGGCTAAATAAAGTATATTCTACCCCGCAAATATAATGCTCATAAGAGCTGGACGATTATGACAAATATAATAATCACAATTATTTTGATTGATATTGTAATCATGATTTATACACGATTATTCATTCATCTGAAAACATGAGTATTTATGGTACCACCAAAACTCAACTTTGAATATAGTTATACATAAATAATTAAAATAATCAAAGTAATCGCAATACATTTAAATAATATCCATCCATATTCTACCATTTGTCCCTCTGCAATAGCAATATAAAAAACTATAAAATTCAGTTTTAATTGTTTTTAATTCAGTTTTTTACCTTTTACACCTATTTTACCACACTAGAGCAGTGGTCCCCAATCTTTTTGTAGCTGCGGACCAGTCAACGCTTGAAAATTTGTCCCACGGACCAGGGCGGCGGGGGGATGGTATTTATTTATTTATTTATTTTTCGTCATAAAGAAATACAATCATGTGTGCTTACTAGAGATGCGCGGATAGGCAATTATTTCATCCGCAACCGCATCACAAAAGTCGTCAACCATCCGCATCCACCCGAACTAACATTTAATCAAAACCGCACCCGCCCGCACCCGCCCGTTGTTATATATCTAATATAGACGATGCAAGGCATTAGTGAGGTTATAAAGCTTTTGCCTGTTAAAGAAAGGAGACTGATCCAATGCAGCAGAGACATTCAATGCGTGCCACGCTGTCACGGCCCAGACGCACACCAGTGCGCAATCATCTGGAAGCCGCGCTGAGCGCACCTCCAAGCGCGCTCGCGCCACTCAAACTGCTGCAGGCAGCTGCGTTCTATCTTGTTTTAACATCCTGTGGCACTCTTCTGGGATCACGGCGGACGAAACTGCTCATGCTCAGGGTGTTTGTGGAGGTTCGGGGTTTTGCACAAATGTGATGCACCATGTTAGATGTCCCGGTTTTGTGACTGTTGTAGACATAAACAGCGTCGCAGCTCTTGCAAATCACGTAGCCAGCATTACTATCATCCTGATTTACAACCTCATAAAAACGAGTCCACGCTGAACTTTTCTGGCCTTTTTTCCCCTGGTCTTTAGTATTCCCTTTTTTAGTTTGTCGCGTACCACGTTTGCTGCCGGCGTTGCCATCTCTTATTTTTTCTTCTTCTGTTGTGGCATATGCTGCAGGTGCTTGCTTGTTTTTCGTATGTGGGTAACAACATTTAACTATGTATATATATTTCCGAATTGGTTTAACTGCCACCTGCCTGAATCTATTTAAAATCTTTTTTTTTTTTTTATTTCAACCGCCCGACCCAACCCGCGGATAAAATCAAATTTTTTTTTATTTCAACCGCCCGACCCGCGGATAATCCGCGGACTCCACGGTTGTGTCCGCAAACCGCGCATCTCTAGTGCTTATGGACTGTATTGATCTCTATATTGATATATAATGTATATATTGTGGTTTTTTTACGTTGTTTTAATAAAAAAATAAAATAAAATAACACATTTTTATTTTTATTTTTTTAATTCTTGTGCAGCCCGGTACCAATCGGTCCACGGACCGGTACCGGGCCGCGGCCCGGTGGTTGGGGACCACTGCACGAGAGTACAAGCTTTTTGCGTGAAATAAAATTTAATAAAATGTTTGTTAAAAAGTTTTTAAAAATCCTTACATTTATTGGTGCAATTCATCTTTGGACAATTGTATCCAGTATTTCAGGTCAAAGCATAATAATTTGTGCTTTAAGTTAAGTATGCTTGTGAAAGGTACTTTTTGAAACCTCTATTTTTGTTGGCGCAGTCAGACTGGATGTGGCGCACCGCGCTATTATTGTGAAGGGACAACGTGTGCTGTGCTGTTCTCCGCTGGATGACCAGTAATGAGATGATTCGAGGCTGTAAAAAATAATTTTTTTAAAAAAAAAGACAGTAGAAAGTAGCTGCTGTCCCGGGTGTACATTGATGTTACATCCACGATGTCGTTCACAACAACACAAGCAGGTGAGATGTGTTGTTCTTGCTAGCGTTAGCTTCGTAGTTTAGTCGTCGTTTCAAGTGGCCGTCTCAAAATATTTTAGTTTTGCACGGGGCGGTTGAGTGTGATAGGGATGATTTGAGCGCTACCGGACACATTATTTCCCTAAACAAATGTTCATTGTCCTCATAATAACATTTCACTCACATTTACGTCAAAATCACATCGCCTTAATAATGATAATAATAATAATAATAATAACTACAAAATTCCCATGGAAATTTTGATGGACCTGCTATCTGTGCCCTGGACCTTTGGCCGTGCTTTTAAGATGGTGCAGAGTGTCAGAATCCGTTAGTTTTAGGTGTAACTGTATAAAAAGAGCTACAGAGTTAACCTAAAACGGTAGCATGCTTAACGTATTTTTCGGACTATAAGTCGCAGTTTTTTTTCATAGTTTGGCCGGGGGTGCGACTTATACTCAGGAGCGACTTATGTGTGAAATTATTAACACATTAGCGTAAAATATCAAATAATATTATTTAGCTCATTCACGTAAGAGACTAGACGTATAAGATTTCATGGGATTTAGCGATTAGGAGTGACAGATTGTTTGGTAAACGTATAGCATGTTCTATATGTTATAGTTATTTGAATGACTCTTACCATAATATGTTACGTTAACATACCAGTTGGTTATTTATGCCTCATATAACGTACACTTATTCAGCCTGTTGTTCACTATTCTTTATTCATTTTAAATTGCCTTTCAAATGTCTATTCTTGGTTTTTATCCAATAAATTTCCCCAAAAAATGCGACTTATACTCCAGTGCGACTTATATATGTTTTTTTCCTTCTTTATTATGCATTTTCGGCTGGTGCGACTTATACTCCGGTGCGACTTATACTCCGAAAAACACGGTACATTAAAATGCTAACATTTAGCATGTGTGCTAACGACGGCATGCTAACAGTTAGCATGTCTCACATTTCAAGTAACACGGCTGTAAGGTGTATGGCTGCGTAAATAGAGGAAAAAGTGTAAAATTAGATGAAAAAGTTAGCTTGCTGGCATGCTATCGTTCGCATGTTAACAAGTGTCACATACCAAGTTATATGACTCTGGGTTAAACAATTGCAAAACTAGCTAAAAAAGTTAGCATGCTAATGTTAACATGCTAGCAAGCTAACGTGAGCATGATAATAGTTAGCTTGTGTCACATACCAAGTTATATGACTCTGGGTTAAACAATTGCAAAACTAGCTAAAAAAGTTAGCATGCTAATGTTAACATGCTAGCAAGCTAACGTGAGCATGATAATAGTTAGCTTGTGTCACATACCAAGTTATATGACTCTGGGTTAAACGGTTGCAAAACTAGCTAAAAAAGTTAGCATGCGAATATTAACATGCTAGCAAGCTAACGTGAGCATGATAATAGTTAGCTTGTGTCACATACCAAGTTATATGACTCTGGGTTAAACGGTTGCAAAACTAGCTAAAAAAGTTAGCATGCTAATGTTAACATGCTAGCAAGCTAACGTGAGCATGATAATAGTTAGCTTGTGTCACATACCAAGTTATATGACTCTGGGTTAAACGGTTGCAAAACTAGCTAAAAAAGTTAGCATGCGAATGTTAACATGCTAGCAAGCTAACGTGAGCATGATAATAGTTAGCTTGTGTCACATACCAAGTTACATGACTCTGGGTTAAACGGTTGCAAAACTAGCTAAAAAAGTTAGCATGCTAATGTTAACATGCTAGCAAGCTAACGTGAGCATGATAATAGTTAGCTTGTGTCACATACCAAGTTATATGACTCTGGGTTAAACGGTTGCAAAACTAGCTAAAAAAGTTAGCATGCGAATGTTAACATGCTAGCAAGCTAACGTGAGCATGATAATAGCTAGCTTGTGTCACATACCAAGTTATATGACTCTGGGTTAAACGGTTGCAAAACTAGCTAAAAAAGTTAGCATGCTAATGTTAACATGCTAGCAAGCTAACGTGAGCATGATAATAGTTAGCTTGTGTCACATACCAAGTTATATGAGTAAGTTTTATGGCTGGGGAATTGGAGAAAAAAAACAATTAGCTAAAAAAGTAAGCACTTTACTTTTCGCATGCTAACATTAGCATGTTAGCAGTTAACGAGTGTCACATACCAAGTTATATGACTAAGGTAAACCGTTGCAAAATTAGATCACAAAGAATTAGGGATTTCCGATATTATCGGCCGATAAATGCTTTAAAATGTAATATCGGAAATTATCGGTATCGGTTTCAAAAAGTAAAAATTATGACTTTTTAAAAGGCCGCTGTGTACACGGAGGTAGGGAGAAGTACAGAGCGCCAATAAACCTTAAAGGCACTGCCTTTGCGTGCCGGTCCAGTCGCATAATATCTACGGGTTTTCACACACACAAGTGAATGCAAATCATACTTGGTCAACAGCCATACAGGTCACACTGAGGGTGGCCGTACAAACAAATTTAACACGGTTACAAATATGCGCCACACTGTGAACCCACACCAAACAAGAATGACAAACACATTTTGGGAGAACATCCGCACCGTAACACAACAGAACAAATACCCAGAACCCCTGGCAGCACTAACTCTTGCGGGACGCTACAATATACACCCCCCGCTACCACCAAACCCCGCCCACCTCAACCTCCTCATGCTCTCCCTGAGAGAGCATGAGGAGGTTGAGGTGGGCGGAAATGCCCCCCTCTACCTCAAAGAACTACTCACCCCCAAATCCTCCACACGACACCTCCGCTCCGGACAGGCTAACCTCCAAGGACAAAGCTACAAACAATGGGAGACCAGGCTTTCTGCTTCGCCGCTCCCAGCCTGTGGAACACTCTCCCTGACCACCTGAGGGCACCACAGACTGTGGATGCTTTTAAAAAAGGCTTAAAAGCCCTTCTTTTTTTTTTTTAGATATATGCATACTAGTTATAGCTATTTGGCTATTCTAGTTTTTATTTTATTTTTTTAATACACTATAGCACTTTGAGATTGTTTACTCAATATAAAGTGCTTTTTACAAATAAAATCTATTATCTTTATTATTAAATACCCAGAACCCCTTGCAGCACTAACTCTTTCGGGACGCTACAATATACACCCCCCGCTACCACCAACCCCCAACCCCCCCAACTCAACCCCGCCCACCTCAACCTCCTCATGCTCTCTCAGGGAGAGCATGTCCCAAATTCCAAGCTGCTGTTTTGAGGCATGTTAAAAACAAGTATGCACTTTGTGACTTCAATAATAAATATGGCAGTGCCATGTTGGCATTTTTTTTCCCATAACTTGAGTTGATTTATTTTGGAAAACGTTGTTACATTGTTTAATGCATCCAGCGGGGCATCACAACAAAATTAGGCATAATAATGCGTTAATTCCAAGACTGTATATATCGGTATCGGTTGATATCGGAATCGGTAATTAAGAGTTGGACAATATTGGGATATTGGCAAAAAAGCCATTATCAGACATCTCTACAAAGAATAATAATAATAATAAAGTTTGAAGTATGAGCAATAATGATATGGGCGCTGGCATTGCAGCAGGCTCATAATAATAATAATAATAATATTAAAACAAACAGTGTATACTCACTGAATTAAACAATGGAGGCGTATTCATATGAGAACTAAGTGGCGCCAACTAAGGTGTTTTCTAGTCCCAAATAACAGCCGTGGTACTATAATAAATGAAATCAAGGGCTGAGACTTCCTCAAAAGTGTCAGTCAAGGTGCTCAAGTGCACGCTGACACACTCTGAAAATGTCCTCGCACCAGTTGAGCTTGTTATGCAAAAAGAAGGCTGCTATGACTAATCAGACGTGTGCACATTAACTGTCGCTCAGCTCGCGGCCCACCAATCAGGGACCAGACACACCGAAGCATGTCACAGCTCCTCTCTGGGCGAGCGACACAAGCTGTCAGCTGGCAGCAGCAGGATCGTTCAGCAAATGAAAGCCGTTCACTCCATGCAGCGCCGGCGTCCGTAAAGTTTGCCTATTCAAGTCTCGTCAGCAGCGGCTCAAGTCTGGACTTAAGTAGCACTAGTGTGGAAAAACAAGTTGCCTCTATTGAAGCTATTATCATGTATGTCTGATTTTTGACTAAAAAAGACATACCTGCCAACTTTTGAAATCAGAAAAACCTAGTAGCCAGGGTCCAGGGGCCGCAGGCCCCGGTAGGTCCAGGACAAAGTCCTGGTGGGGGGTTCCTTCGCCCCCCGACGCAAAATGATTATTAGCATTCAGACAGGTTAAAATGTTGCTAAAACCATCACTTTTCTATCAGTCACAGTGACTTTTCAAAACAAAAATATTACAGCAAAAATCATATGGGTTGATTGACATGTTTATTCTGTAAGCTAACGTCAATAGTTTGAAATTATTTTGACAGTTAATGCCAGTTATCCTGTCAACCTTTCACAAGACTTCAATTTGTTAATTGAAAGTATAAACAGTATAAACACTTTTTACAGTAAACAAATGGTAAAACAGTACTAAACAATTCCATTAAAAAAAAAAATTGGTGTCATTATTAACTTTCTGTCCAAGCTTGTATAATCTACTGCCTTGTTCAATTGTAAAAAATATTCTGTGCCTAAAATTCACATTTCTATCACAATTATCATACTGTAAACATGGTAAGCTAACTTCATTAAAATTAATAGTCCTGTCAATAGCATGGAATTACAATTCAAATGTAGTTTTTTGTAAGCCTTTCAAAAGAATTCAAAATATGAAAAATTAATGAAAATTAATTGAAGCCATCAGACACTTGAAAAGTGGCACATCACATCTCTAATGTAATCATTTTAACTTTTCAACAGAAATAGCACTGCAAAAATATTAAGGACATACTTCTGTATTTTGGTAGTTATGCTGTCAACATTTAACAAGATTTCTTCAACTTGGACTTGAAAGCATAAATAGTATAAACACTTTTAACAGTATAACAGTACTAAACAATTCCAATAGATAAAATTGGTGTCATTACCTTTTTGTTTGCTCAATTATTGCCTCCGTAAATAAAACTTCGGCATTTATCACATCCAAAGAATCTGTTTGGGCGACGAAAAACGTTGAAAGTTTTCCACTTGTATCGCTAGCAACGGCATTAGACTTGTGTTTTTTTGTCCCAACGTGGTCTTTTACATCGCTAATTCCTCCGTGTCCGATCGAAAAATCTTGTCTGCACAAGGTGCAATTCGCGTAGTTTTCACCCTTTTTGGAACGGATAATTATTCCCGGATAGACTTTTGAATATTCTTCACGGAATGACTGCAGTTTTCTTTTCGGTTTAAGACTCGTGTGCGATCTTTCTCCAGCTGATTCCATGATCGTTCGCTCGTTTGGAAACAATGGCCTCGTGCTTGGCATTCGGAATGGCTCGACAGGAAGTTACGGGAAGCAGTGTCAATTGTCATTGTTACGCGATTTCGTGAATAAAACTAAATTTTTTTTTATTTTTTTTAATTAATGAAAAAACATATTTTTTATCACTGCAACCGTAATAGGTTGATGAAAACCATACTAATTACGGGAAAACCCGAGTAGTTGGCAGGTATGAAAAGACTTCCCAAGTTCACGGATAAATAGATATGATCAAAATACGTAGTATCAATCTCACAGAGATTCCCGAGCCATTTTAATCCAACTTCTTTTATTGGCATTTTCAAATAGACAGAAAAAAGTGCAAGTCGGAACAGTACAATTTTAAAGTCAGTAAATTATTCACACCCTTTCCCTTAAAACCCAAACCACCCACCCACCCTCCCACCCCACTCAGGTCACACCAACAAGGGATACCGAGCCATTTTAAAGGGGAACATTATCACAATTTCAGAAGGGTTGAAACCATTAAAAATCAGTTCCCAGTGGCTTATTTTATTTTTCAAAGTTTTTTTCAAAATTTTACCCATCACGCAATATCCCTAAAAAAAAGCTTCAAAGTGCCTGATTTTAACCATCGTTATATAAACCCGTCCATTTTCCTGTGACGTCACACAGTGATGCCGATACAAACAAACATGGCGCATAGAACAGCAAGCTGTAGCGACATTAGCTCGGATTCAGACTCGGATTTCAGCGGCTTAAGCGATTCAACAGATTACGCATGTATTGAAACGGATGGTTGTAGTGTGGAGGCAGGTAGCGAAAACGAAATTGAAGCTATTGAGCCATATCGGTTTGAACCGTATGCAAGCGAAACCGACGAAAACGACACGACAGCCAGCGACACGGGAGAAAGCAAGGACGAATTCGGCGATCGCCTTCTAACCAACGATTGGTATGCGTTTGTTTGGCATTAAAGGAAACTAACAACTATGAACTAGGTTTACAGCATATGAAATACATTTGGCAACAACATGCACTTTGAGAGTGCAGACAGCCCAATTTTCAGCAATTAATATATTCTGTAGACATACCCTCATCCGCGCTCTTTTCCTGAAAGCTGATCTGTCCAGTTTTAGAGTTGATGTCAGCAGGCCAGGGAAGCTAGGGTCGATAGGGGGTTTAGCTCGCTCGTCTGCGGGAACAAACTGCCGCCATTGCTTGCCGTGCTACCGAGGTCCTTTGTCCCTGAATTGCTCACACCCTCCGGCAGATTCAATGGGGGTCTGGCGGCAGATTTCTTTGACTTTATCGTTGGAAATGCATCTGCTTTGAGTGTCGCAGGATATCCACACATTCTTGCCATCTCTGTCGTAGCATAGCTTTCGTCGGTAAAGTGTGTGGAACAAATGTCCAATTTCTTGCCACTTTGGCATCTTTGGGCCACTGGTGCAACTTGAATCCGTCCCTGTTCGTGTTGTTACACCCTCCGACAACACACCGACGAGGCATGATGTCTCCAAGGTACGGAAAACAGTCGAAAAAACGGAAAATAACAGAGCTGATTTGACTCGGTGTTTGTAATGTGTTTGAGAAAATGGCGGATTGCTTCCCGATGTGACGTCACAACGCTCCGAGAGCGAATAATAGAAAGGCGTTTAATTCGCCAAAATTCACCCATTTAAAGTTCGGAAATCGGTTAAAAAAATATATGGTCTTTTTTCTGCAACATCAAGGTATATATTGACGCTTACATAGGTCTGGTGATAATGTTCCCCTTTAAGAGTTAATGAGTACCCACAGATCCCTTCCCCATCAACAACAATGCTAATCAAGCAGACTTTGTGAGAGCCAACAACGATTACTTTGGAAACAATTATGATTCAGGACCTTATATTTTTGAGCCCGGACACAAAGAGGATTAGAAATAAGTTTGCTAAACGGATGTAGCTTTATTGTGATACTATAGCATCCGCTGCATTGCTGGGTTAAACCTTAATAAAATGTATTGTAATATTTCCCACTCTTGCTGGGATGCCAACTGACGGGACGCTCACATAATTCTGTTTAGATCAGGGGTCGGCAACCCGCGGCTCCGGAGCCGCATGCGGCTCTTTGATCACTCTGATGCAGCTCAGCAGCTTACTTGCCGAACCCCCCGATTTTCCCGTGAGACTTCCGGATTTTAGTGCCTCTCGCAGAAAACCCCCGGGATTAATATTCACCGATTTTCACCCTTACAGTTATAAGAAGGGCGTGCCGTGATGGTACAGCATTTGGCGCCCCCTACAATCTGTATTAACAGCGTGCCAGCCCAACCACTTGTTATACAGTATGCATCTTCTGCTTGCACACGTACGTGACAGCAAGGCATACTTGGTCAACAGCCACACAGGTTACACTGACGGTGACCATATAAAACAACTTTAACACTCTTACTAATAATGCGCCATACTTTGAAACAAAACCAAACAAGAATGACAAACACATTTCGGGAGAACATCTGCACCTTAACACAACATAAACACAACAGAACAAATACCCAGAATCCCATGCAGCCCTGACTCTTCCGGGCTACATTATACACCCCTGCTACCACCAAACCCCGCCCCCTCTGTGCGTTGGTTGAGGTGGGCGGGGTTTGGTAGCGGGGGTGTATAATGTATCCCGGAAGAGTTAGGGCTGCATGGGATTCTGGGTATTTGTTCTGTTGTGTTTATGTTGTGTTACGGTGCAGATGTTCTCCCGGAATGTGTTTGTCATTGTTGTTTGGTGCGAGTTCACAGTGTGGCGCATTATTAGTAAGAGTGTTAAAGTTTTTTTTATACCGCCACCGTCAGTGTAACCTGTGTGGTTGTTGACCAAGTATGCCTTGCTGTCACCAACGTGAACAAGCGGAAGCCCCATACAACGTGTGGCATATCACGCACGCCGGTTGTAGTGGGCGCTATATGCTGTACCATCACGGCACGCATGACGCGGACAAGCGCCATTCATATAAAACCTGCGTGCCGCACCAGCATTCAAATTCCATATTAAGGTGTGGGCAGCGTGTCTGAAACCCCTGGTTTATACATAGCACAAAGCCAAAAAAAAACTTTGTATGCAGTGTTATTTCATTTAAAATTTAAAAATCTTTTTGTGGCTCCCATTGTTTTCTATAATTTGTGAAACTGGTCAAAATGGCTCTTTGACTGGTAAAGGTTGCCGACCCCTGCACTAGATGAAGAATCAATCACAATCCTCACCAAGGGTTAAAAAATGTTGCCGCAACAACCGTCTTTGTGTGTCTTTTTTGCCATCTCGGGGATGTGAAAGTGGACCAGCCTGTCGGTCCATGGCCACATTTGTCTACTAGCGGGTGAATTTACTTTCAGCAACTTTGAGTGTGTCGACAATAGCAGCGTAAGCTAGCATTAGCTCACTGTTATCAATGCGCCGCTAAAATAGCCCGTCTGCGTTGGCACTTATTACAATATCACTCATATTTGGTTAATTTTCAGGTCACAACATGTAAATGGAGTATTGTTGGCGCTTTCTGGATGTTTTTAGTGAGTATAATGAGCGCAACAGAGAACCCTCAATCTGTTGACTCAATCGTTTGCTATTTATTTACATGTATAAAAACAAGCCAAGCATATGTGTTCTTGTCTTATATAAGGATTGTGAACGATAAACACCACATCTTTTTCCAATGTTTACATATTTCCAGTATGACTGATCTAATAATATGGTCAGACAGAGTGCAGAGGTGTTACTACCGTGATGTCAATCTCGGAAAATAGCTGAAGGTATACAGAGCTGAATATTCAAAATGTCTGACTGAATGTGGCATTTTGTGATGTTTAAACTGTGGATAAACTTTGTGGATTGTGAATACAATTGGATATGGTTTAATGGATACAATGAAACACAAATAAGTATATAAAGTAGGGGAGTAACGGTACGTGTATTTGTATTGAACCGTTTCGGTACGGGGGTTTTGGTTCGGAGGTGTACCGAACGAGTTTCCACACGAACATATTAAGTAGCCGCCTCCGCTTCCTTCTGCCTCTGTTTCTGTCAGTCCTCTACATAGCACCCAGCATTGTCCCACCCACACAACCATCTGATTGGTTACAAACAGAGCGGTAACAGCCAATCAGCAGTGCGTATTCAGAGCGCATGTAGTCAGTGCTTAGCGTTTAGCAGGTAAGCATCAGGCAGCGGACTCTCCCCAAATGATGATAAACACCTCCCAGTCAACTACTAGTAACATCACTATGAGCCCGTTGACCTTCTAGAAACATAAGCGGCAGCTCAGCTCGCTCGCAGTCCTGGCTTGAGGTGAAGGCTAATTTGCTTTTAGCGTAATGTTAGCTCATTTTGCGTTGTGTGTGCGTGTGTTACGGACAGCAAAGCCCTGTCTGTTATTTCACTTTACCTTTTTCTGTGTTGATTGAGCTGTGTTGAAGCAGCAAAAAAGGACATTATGTTAAATGAAGAGTTTCTGTCTCTGATAGTTGATATAATAATGTAACTGCATCATTAAGCCTACATGAACTCCATGGTGTTCAAGGATGAATAGTCTCTCCTATTGCTATTGTACTACTTTTTCAGCTATAGTTACATTAATCATTAGTAATGGAGCAGCCTAGTTTTGAATGGCAGGGTCCCTGCTATCACACGTTGATAAAAATATTACATTTACATAATAAAAATCAACTACAGGCTTCCCAAGTGCTGTAATAAATTAAGCATGATGAGTTGACTTGAAACTGTTTAATGTTGCAATTTTTAAATGTAGTAGAAAAGTTTTGTCATTTTATTTAATCTGAGCAACAATTTGAGGCAGTTTAATGTTGATTAACGTGGGCAGAATTATTATAGTGTTCCCAATGTTAAAAGGATAAAGCCATTGTTTACAAATTTGGTAAATAAATAACCAAAACATTTATATTTTGTTGTTTTCTTACTGTACCGAAAATGAACCTAACCGTGACCTCTAAACCGAGGTACGTACCGAACCAAAATTTTTGCGTACCGTTACACCTCTAGGTTTAATGGATACAATGAAACACAAATAAGTATATAAAGTCAACTTGTTTTTCCACTCTACTGTTACTTTAAGAGTGCTCATTAGTGTTCCTCAACATGACGCTCATTAACACTCTTTTCTGTGGTCAAACTGTGAGGAACTTACCGTAATCAGGAGACAATAAAAGACTCAAAACGACTTCCTCGGCATTTCTAACACAAGTTACACAGCATATTGTTAATATCCATGTCAAAATGTGACAGGTTTACCTTTGACCCATACACCAGTTGCACAGGACACGCCTATTGTACAAATTGAGAATGAAACCACAACCTCCCTGGCAGAGTCAGTTCATAACTCAGCAAGTGTGCCAAACTCAAAAAATGTTTTTTTTACTATTTCCAGACTCTAAGGGTCGGATGTACAATTCAGATTTTTTTGTCAAATACGACCTTTTTAGTTGCCGTTCATATTACAAAAAAAAAAGTGGATTCCAATGTGAATACCATCTGACCCGCATGCATGGCGCATTTGTGGCAAACTTAAGGATTTTATGCAATGAAACGCAACATTTTCTGAATGTAATTATTGCGCATAGAAGATTAAGTAGGAAGAGGACAAATATTTTGGCTTATGCAGTTTTAGGGGATATTTTGCTTAGATGTCTGCTTGAAGAGCGTGTCTGTGGGCGAGTTCTTGAAACCTTATTTTCAGCAGATTTCTGCTCCGTTGTCAACTATTTATTTTTTAATCGTCTATGACGCTTATCGCTTTTTGATGACATTCTGGTTGGATGAATGCGACTTAAGTGCGAGAACGTTCACGTTGAGGACGCATCGCATATATATGTCCGATTTATTTCCACATACAAAAGAGGCCTGGGTCAAAAATGAAAAATTCAAAATTGCACACGAACGATACGGACCTAAAAAAATCGGATTTGACCTGCAGTGTGAACAAGGCCAAACAAAGCTTATATATATATATATATATATCAGTGACGTGCGGTGAGGTTGATGGCTGGTGAGGCACTGACTTCATCACAGTCAGATTTACAAAAATATGAACCCTAAAGAGTATCTAATTCACCATTTGATTGGCAGCAGTTAACGGGTTGTGTTTAAAAGCTCATACCAGCATTCTTCCCTGCTTGGCACTCAGCATCAAGGGTTGGAATTGGGGGTTAAATCACCAAAAATTATTCCCGGGTGCGGCGCCGCTGCTGCCCACTGCTCCCCTCACCTCCCAGGGGGTGATCAAGGGATGGGTCAAATGCAGAGGACAAATTTCATTACACCTAGTGTGTGTGTGACAATCATTGGTACTTTAACTTAATTTTAACTTTACACATACAAACTGTAGAACACAAAAAAGCACATTTAATAAAAAAAACGTTATTATGGTCTTACCTTTACTTATAAATGAAGTCCATTCGCCGCTGTTGTGCTGGATTAATGCACCCCCTGACGGGAGTTTTATATCAACTAAAGCCCTCACTTCAACTTTCCACGTGCAAGATTGAATCTATTTAAAAAAAAGTGTAACCGAGGGTTTATAAATGTCGCCTATACTGTATGAAACTACAAAATAACAAACACGGAGGCTCCAGTTTACACGAGGACCACTTTATTTACCTTCTTTCAAAAAGTTGCGCTCCACTCCAAGGTGTCATCACTTCCGCTCTTAGCGCCTTCAAAATAAGAGCTCAAGGCATATACTGTATAACAGTACTTAACATCACAAAGAGGAAAGCCCATAAAAATAGGTTGCAAAAGTTATTTAATAAGAAGCCAAAAAGTGCAAAAACAATAATGTTCGTGTTGGAGGAGTTGTGAATTAGGTACACCTGCAGTCTGCAGGTGCACTTATTGTTGTGGCCCTGCAGTCATTCACAACTCCTCCAACACGAACATTATTGTTTTTGCACTTTTTGGCTTTTTATGAAATAACTTTTTTAAATAGATTCAATCTTGCACGTGGAAAGTTTAAGTGTGGGCTTTAGTTGATATAACACTCCCGTCAGGGGTTTCATTTTACGGCGGGGGTGCAGGAGGCGGGATTACTGCGAGCCTCAGCCAGTGCGTCTTTTGCAGCCGTTTTATGATCGCTCAGCACAAGAAATACGTTACACACATACAGTTGTTGACAAAATACACTGTACATTATATACCTCAGCTCACTAAACTATGGAAATGTATAATATAATTCATATAGCAATACGGTCTCACTGCACAGCAGGCCAGCAGTTAGCCGAGTCCGCAATCCATGTTGAGGCACAACTGAGTGACGTGCCTCAACTGGCTGCTGTTCACCGCACCGTCTCTTCTCAGTATTTGAACGGCAAATGTGAAAATTCAGCGATTTTGAATAAAAATAATCTAAAACTGGTGAAGTTAAATGGAAAATAACTTTATAGTATAATCACTGGATACATATAACAATTTAATAAAAATGTTTTCTTTTTACATTTTTTTTCTTTCCATGATGGCAGGTGACGACACGATTCTCGATTCAAAAACTATTTTTTTCCTGATTCAAAAGGATTCTCTATTCATTCAATACATAGAATTTCAGCAGGATCTACCCCAGTCTGCTGACATGCAAGCAGAGTAGTAGATTTTTGTAAAAAGCTTTTATAATTGTAAAGGACAATGTTTTATCAACTGATTGCAATAATGTAAATTTGTTTTAACTATTAAATGAACCAAAAACATGACTTATTTTATCTTTGTGAAAATATTGGACACAGTGTGTTGTCAAGCTTATGAGATGCGATGCAAGTAGGGATGATACTCGAAACCGGTTTTCCTGGTTGTTCGATAAGAAAAGAACCGAGTCCTCGGACTCGAATCCCTTTTTGAGAACCGGTACCCGTTATCGAGATCACTATAGTAAAGAAATAGAGTTGGTTCTTTATTCGAATCCCTGGGAACGAATCCCGTCCCGACCAGAAATGCCCCTTGAGACATCACAAGAAATGACGTCACGTAGCTCAGTCATTAGGCGCAGATAGCGAAAGCAGGAAAAAAATGGACCGGAAAAAGCGCTCCAAGGTGTAATAAAGTTCAAAACAAAAAGGTATAAAAGAAAGAGCTTCCAAAGTTGGAGCTCTAAAGTATAGCTCCAAACACTAAATTTGAACATAGACTGAAAATAAAAATGACCCTTTTCTTTGCACAAAACAAGGACAGACCATCATGGGTCGAATGGAAGTCTTCAGATTCCCTTCAGTGGCATCCATGAATCTATGAATGAATGAATGCCATTTTGAACTAAACAACTGGTATCCTCTGCTGGTTGGCTATTTTTGGAGCAAACTGATGTAATTAGAGGCCGACCTCAAGAAGTAACAACAAGGCAGGGCACAGTAATGCCACTGTGCACGACACACAAAGAATGACGCACCACCTCATTATTTAAACTGTTTATTTTGTAAAGAATCAGCTGCTTAACTAACTTGGATGCCAGGAGAGAAAATAAGTGAAATGTTCTTGGCTGCTCTACTATTTGTTTTTAGACTTTGAGGCCAACCACATAACATGTAAGAGCAGAATAGAACAAACCCACTAGTGTTTTGACTGTGACGGAAGAGTTAGCTCTCTTTGACCACATGTTTAGTTATTAGCAAATATATTCTACAACTAACGACTACTGCATTATAATAGTCGTCTAATCGCAATATGAAACGCTAACCTATTCAGTGGCTCCAAACCGACTTTTAAATTCAGTTTAAGATATTTTTAGGCATGTTCTAACTAATAATAAAGACCTTAAATATGACTACTTTATTCAGAAATATGCATTTAAACTAACTGTGCTGCTTATCAGGCTGTTACAAAAATATTACCTCTATTTGGCTTGTCCATGTTTTGTTTATTGATTTTCAGACACATTTAAAGGAGAACATTATCACCAGACCTATGTAAGCGTCAATATATACCTTGATGTTGCAGAAAAAAGACCATATATTTTTTTAACCGATTTCCGAACTCTAAATGGGTGAATTTTGGCTAATTAAACGCCTTTCTAATATTCGGTCCGATGACGTCACAACGTGGCGTCACATCGGGAAGCAATCCGCCATTTTCTCAAACACCGGGTCAAAACAGCTCTGTTATTTTCCATTTTTTCGACTGTTTTCCGTACCTTGGAGACATCATGCCTCGTCGGTGTGTTGTCGGAGGGTGTAACAACACGAACAGGGACGGATTCAAGTTGCACCAGTGGCCCAAAGATGCGAAAGTGGCAAGAAATTGGACGTTTGTTCCGCACACTTTACCGACGAAAGCTATGCTACGACAGAGATGGCAAGAATGTGTGGATATCCTGCGACACTCAAAGCAGATGCATTTCCAACGATAAAGTCAAAGAAATCTGCCGCCAGACCCCCATTGAATCTGCCGGAGTGTGTGAGCAATTCAGGGACAAAGGACCTCGGTAGCACGGCAAGCAATGGCGGCAGTTTGTTCCCGCAGACAAGCGAGCTAAACCCCCTATCGACCCTAGCTTCCCTGGCCTGCTGACATCAACTCCAAAACTGGACAGATCAGCTTTCAGGAAAAGAGCGCGGATGAGGGTATGTCTACAGAATATATTAATTGATGAAAACTGGGCTGTCTGCACTCTCAAAGTGCATGTTGTTGCCAAATGTATTTCATATGCTGTAAACCTAGTTCATAGTTGTTAGTTTCCTTTAATGCCAAACAAACACATACCAATCGTTGGTTAGAAGGCGATCGCCGAATTCGTCCTCGCTTTCTCCCGTGTCGCTGGCTGTCGTGTCGTTTTCGCTTGCATACGGTTCAAACCGATATGGCTCAATAGCTTCAGTTTCTTCTTCAATTTCGTTTTCGCTACCTGCCTCCACACTACAACCATCCGTTTCAATACATTCGTAATCTGTTGAATCGCTTAAACCGCTGAAATCCGAGTCTGAATCAGAGCTAATGTCGCTATAGCTTGCCGTTCTTTCCGCCATGTTTGTGTGTGTTGGCTTCACTATGTGACGTCACAGGAAAATGGACGGGTGTTTATAACGATGGTTAAAATCAGGCACTTTGAAGCTTTTTTTAGGGATATTGCGTGATGGGTAAAATTTTGAAAAAAACGTAGAAAAATATAATAAGCCACTGGGAACTGATTTTTAATGGTTTTAACCCTTCTGAAATAGTGATAATGTTCCCCTTTAAATTACATGAATTGTCTAGCAAACGTCAAAAGCTGTGTTTATATAAATAATAATAAATAAAGTAAAAACAACAGCACTCCTGAATGACCTTAGAGAGACTTGGCAACCCACAAGCACACAAAGGACTCAACCACCCACATTTCAATCAGGGTTCATTTAGAGATCCGTTTCTCTTACAGATCTTAGAAAAGGCACCCCACAGTTCTTGAAACTTCACAGAACAACCATTCAATGTCAGCCTAATTTTCTCCAGTTTGAGAAAATACAGGACACCTTAAATCCAGCGGGTGTGGCAAAGAGGCGCTGTTGCCTTCCAATTCAACACAATGAGTCATGTAGCCAATAAAGTAGTGGATGCTACCAGATTCTTTTTGGACTTGCTAAGGGTAGATGACTGAGGCGCTACCCCAAATAGTCCACTTAGAGGATTCGGTTCAATCCTTTCGCCAGTGACCACAGGCAAAGTGTTGAAAATGTCCGTCCAGTAGCTGTTCAGTGATGGGCAGAGCTAAAACATAAGTAATAAATTTGCTGGAGACCGTTTGTATCGATAAGCTTGTCCATTTCTATGCCAAGGTGGCAAAGAATAACATTTTGATGTAAACAAAGAATAGTTGGAGACTGCATTCTCCAAAAGTGTCCGACATGCCTTATAACATTTTGATGTAAACAAAGAACAAACGACAAAACACCCAAATCTCGCTTCCTCAAAAAGAAAAGTTAATTTTGTGATTATGTTTTTAGAAAGATGCACACAGGTAAATAGACAACATTTAGCTGGCGGTCTTCGGATAAAATAGTTCAATCTATTTTTCACACAACTCCGTCCCTCCGTTGATAGCTAGTTAGCTAAGCATCTTACGAAGGAGAGTTGGAGACTGCCTTCTCCAGATGTCCGACACGCCTTATAACATTTTGATGCAAACAAAGAACAAACAACAAAAAAGTGAATTTTGTGATTATCTTTTTAGAAAGATGCACACAGGTAAATAGACAACGTTTAGCTGGCCGTCTTCGGATAAAATAGTTAAATCTATTTTTCACACAACTCCGTCTCTCCGTTGTTAGCTCAGCATCTTACGAAGGAGAGTTGGAGACTGCATTCTCCAGATGTCCGTCATTCCTTATAACATTTTGATATAAACAAAGAACAAACAACAAAAAGGTGAATTTTGTGATGATGTTTTTAGAAAGATGCACACAGGTAAGTAGAAAAATGTAGCTGACGGCCTCTGGATAAAATAATAGTTAAATTATTTTTTACACAACTCCGTCTTTTCACTAGCTAGCTAACAAGCAAACCATCCTACCGACGTGAGTCGGAGACCGCATTCTCCAGATGTCCGACATGCTTTGGAAAAACAATTCTGGCATGACTGATGATGACTGGTCTAATGATATCTTATGTCAACTTTACAAAAATGATAATACTCAGTTTTGATTGACACTGCCACAGATGATTGTATCGTGTATCTGAAGGAGCTAAACAAACTACCACAGAAATCAAAGCGCACGAGCAAAGATGTTTAAGATGACACGCAAACATTTTTCAAGCGAGTCTAGATGGACTTGCCAGCTCTGCAATTTTGTTTGAACAGACACTGAATGAGTGATAGAAGCTTTTGTCAACGTTCACTCATGGAGAACCAGACATTGTCAACAAGGACAGACAACTGGATCTCCTACAGCGTCATGTATTTTTTTTTTTTGTCAAATTTTTAACAAATGCCAGCTAGCTTAGCTGTGAGCTAGAACGTCAGTAAACCTCAGTCCTTGAAGCTTCAAGAGCCCCAGGTTTGGTATCTGGGCGATTAGCCGACTGGCTAACGGGCTCGGCTCTCAATCAGAGAGGTCGGGTAGTTGCGAGTTTGTGCTTGGACGTGCGTAGGGATAAACCGCGCAGGATGTCTTAGGACGGCATTCACCCTGGGCGGGTTGAGCCGGCTTCCTCTCTAGAAAGAAAGAGGCCTTAGATTCAGGCGTCGATGAAGACAGACGGTAAGTACACCATTAATGCGTTGGAGGCAGTCATTATCGAACACCTCCAGCCTTCGTTGACCCAGCTACCCGCATAGGCATGTTTCGCTCGGCCTGGGCTGATAACAAATTTTGCTGGACGATATATTGACCTACAAATTATTGCAGATAAACGATATAATTGCCATTATTTTTGTGACCAAATCAACCACTGATGTAATGACAATACATAACAATAATGGCAGTATACCATTAATTAACATGTATTTCTCGTGTATTTTAACACTGTAAATGAAATGTAAACTTTAAAATACCAAGTTAAATAAAACAAACAAATACAAATAAAATGTACTTTGCCAGCAAAATTTTGCGCTTGAATAAAAAAATCACAAAAAATATAAACATTGGTTCAGTCTCCGTTAAATATCCATCCATCCATCCATCTTCTTCCGCTTATCCGAGGTCGGGTCGCGGGGGCAGCAGCCTAAGCAGGGAAGCCCAGACTTCCCTCTCCCCAGCCACTTCGTCCAGCTCCTCCCGGGGGATCCCGAGACGTTCCCAGGCCAGCCGGGAGACATAGTCTTCCCAACGTGTCCTGGGTCTTCCCCGTGGCCTCCTACCAGTCGGACGTGCCCTAAACACCTCCCTAGGGAGGCGCTCGGGTGGCATCCTGACCAGATGCCCGAACCACCTCATCTGGCTCCTCTCCATGTGGAGGAGCAGCGGCTTTACTTTGAGCTCCTCCCGGATGACAGAGCTTCTCACCCTATCTCTAAGGGAGAGCCCCGCCACCCGGCGGAGGAAACTCATTTTGGCCGCTTGTACCCGTGATCTTGTCCTTTCGGTCATAACCCAAAGCTCATGACCATAGGTGAGGATGGGAAAGTAGATCGACCGGTAAATTGAGAGCTTTGCCTTCTGGCTCAGCTCCTTCTTCACCACAACGGATCGATACAGCGTCCGCATTACTGAAGACGCCGCACCGATCCGCCTGTCGATCTCACGATCCACTCTTCCCTCACTCGTGAACAAGACTCCGAGGTACTTGAACTCCTCCACTTGGGGCAAGATCTCCTAAATATATGCAACCAAAACAATAAACAAAATGGCTAAATAAAGTAATGTTGACCAAAATGATTGCAGTTATTATTATGGTGCTATTGTTGAATGTGCTCAAAAAGTACTTATACACAAACTAAAATATTTTAATCAAGTTGTATTTTATAACTAAAACAAATAGACAATATACTTTCTTGGCAGAGAAAACATTAAATACTGTTCTGGCTTCATAAGAGCCATATTAATTTAAATATGTTTACCTTTTATTGTAAATTGCCATCAGTTGTTTTACTTCTGGTTTATGTTCACTTCCTGTTGATGGGACGTCCGTCTGTTCCAACTTGTCAAGTTTATTGAATACTTAGTGCAAAAACAGCACATCCTTTATGTTAAATGTGAAGAATACTCTATCTTAGTTGTTTCAACAGCGATGTGTCTGTACAAGTTTAGATTGGGGAATGACGTTTCTTAACAGGGAAAGATGTTAATGTCTGCTGTTTACATGTTAGCATTTAAGCTAGCTAGCAAGCTAGTGCCAGTCAGTCAGTTTTAAGGTGCAGTTATGAATGATGGTTCGTTGATCATTTGAATTTATTAAGGTAATACTAACCGTCGGGAGTTTTAAGCGGTTATCATTACTACTGTTTAATTGTACAACCGCCCGCAGCCGCAGAAACCGATGCAAAAGAGTGTCACATTAATTAAAAAAGGATCAGCTCTGCCAGCCCAGCATGACCACAGTTACACAGTGAAATTGTTTATCGTTGCCATGTAACTCATCCCTGAGAAGCAAGCTTGGCTCCACAATCTCCACTTGTCTGCAGCGGCCCAGGTTTTTGCTGAACTTAAAAGGAGAGCCTCGTTTTCCTTCATTGTTTTGCTGTCACTACAGATTTTTGCCGGGGAAAAATGACCACACCAACCCCAAACTAATCGAGCTACCGTGCAGTGGCGCCCATACACTACATATATAAAAGTATTGGGACGCAATTAACTAGGGATACCCCGATCATGGGGTCGAATCAGAGGTCGATATTTGCCTTTTGGAATTGATCGGCGATCGGCTGATGAGTCGCTGAGCTCAGCCGGTCTTTACTGCAACTGTGTTACGTACTCAAGATTGTACTGAAAGATTCCCTCAAAAGGGAAGCACGCTCAGGGAGACACAATTATCACATTTCCACCGTCCTTGTTGCACACACGCACGAGTTGCATGAAATCCAGGAGGCTGCATGTCCTGCCAGAACACCGGCTCCAATTTGAGAGCAAGCTGCAACGAATGCGTTGTCTATCCACAGTGTTAAGCACATTGTAAATATAGTAATCTTCACCACCGTGGCGGAAAATAGTGTTTCTTCAAAGTATTATTATCAATGGAGGAGTAGAGGAAAAGGAATGTGTAAGCATGACACACACACACACACACACACACACACACACACACACACACACACACACACACACACACACACACACACACACACACACACACACACACACACACACACACACACACACACACACACACACACACACACACACACACGAAGCTAACCGAAGTAGGAGTGGTCGATACAACTGTCGATACTGCCCTTTTATATACTGAGAATAAAATAAAAATCTTTTTTTTTTTTTACTTGTGAATAGTTTTTATTTATTGAAGAAAACATTTTTATACTCATGAATCATTTTTATTGAAAGTTTTTTTCATGCTTGCAAATCGTTTTTTTTTACTAAATTAATTTTTTTTTTTTTACTTGCGAATTGCTTTTTTATTGAAATAAAATTGTTTTCATACTTGCAAAAATTAGCAAAATTATTTGTTTTTTTTAAAGATAATTGTTTCTATACTTGAAAAACATTTTAATTAAAGAAAATAGTTTTACTTGTAAATCGTTTTTTAATAAACAAATGCGTTTTTATACTTGTTTTTTGTACTTGCAAAAGCGCTTTTTTAATGAGAGAAAATGGTTTTTATACTTGAAAATCCTGTCTTTACTTGCAGAAAATTGTTTAACTTGCAAATTGTTTAATGAAAGAAAATTGTTTTCATACTTGCGAATAATTTTTTAATTAGGAGATTTTTTTCATACTTGCAATTGTTTTTTTTAATGAAAGTAAATTGTTTTACTTGCAAATCTTTTTTTTTTCTTCAATTAAATAATTTTTTTTTTCTTTATGAATCGTTGGTCACGAATAAAAACATTTGTGTGTTTGTGGAGTTTTGGCAGTAAATTCACTGCATATTAAAACCTAACCTCTAATTGATTAATGAATGAATTAATAAATTGTTTTTTTACTTGCGAATAATTTTTTAAATAGGAGATTTTTTCATACTTGCAAATTTTTTTTTAATGAAAGAAAATTGTTTTACTGGCAAATCTTTTTCTTTTTTTTTTTAATCAAAGAAATGTATTTTTTTTTTCCCTTGTGAATCGTTGGTCACGAATAAAAACATTTTTGTGTGTTTGTGGAGTTTTGGCAGTAAATTCACTGCATATTAAAACTTAACTTCTAATTGATTAATGAATGAATTAATAAATTATTAAGATGTGCCCTGCTGACAAAATATAAGATTAAAAGACTAGATTGGGGGGGAAAAAATACTAAAAGTGAGTGAAATTTTTTGTCCATGCAGCTAGTTATTAATTTTACTGAATAAGACATCCTAAATTAAGATTTATATATCCAGGGTGTACCCCGCCTTCCGCCCGATTGTAGCTGAGATAGGCTCCAGTGACCCCCTGCGACCCCAAAAGGGACAAGCGGTAGAAAATGGATGGATGGATGGATGGATATCCTGCGTTTTAAACTAGGAATTAGGGCTGGGCGATATATCGAACATACTCGATATATCACGGGTTTGTCTCTGTGCGATATAGAAAATGACTATATCGTGATATTGGAGTATACGTTCTCACGCAGTTGCTTTTAGCTGCGGGCATTACACTACAGGCTCTTCTCACTCTTTCTTGTCTCTCCTTCTCACAGAGAGATAAAACAAGCGCACCTTCTTACATACGTCACATACTGTCATACGTCATACGCCCTCGCAGAGCAGAGAGGTAGCGGCATGGGTAATGTTAGCTGTGGTGCAAGCGGAGCTGTGCGAGTGGTAATACGAAAGAGGGAAGGTGCGAATCTGGTAACCAATGAAGGAAGAAGAATTAATTCCCAAGAAAAACAGCAGGGGGTCCATCGTCTGGCGGTGGTTTGGCTTCAAGCGGGAATATGTTGAACAGACAACCGTAATATGTCAAGTATGCGGCAAAAGCGTTGCTACAAAAAGTAGCAGCACTACTAATTTGTAGCATCATTTGAAAAGTCACCCGTGCTTGAAACTCCGCATGTCAACAAAATGCCCAAGCAACCAGCACTGACCCAATTGAGCCTGGCGTCTACCATTTCCAGATCAACACCGTATGAAAAAATAGTCAACAACAGAAGGAGATAACGTTCGCGGGAACCTACCACATAGCGAAGGACATACACTATTTAAATTTCCTATCATGCAGCTCATTTTTATTTGAGTTATTGAAATATCTTGTGTGGTATCATGCACAAAAGTGCACTTTATTTGTTTTAAACTATTGTAGTGGCGTTCTGTACAAAAAGTACACTTTAATTTAGTGTTGTTTTGATATGTCATCTTAGTGACATCATGCACAAAAGTGCACTTTGTTTTAAAATGTCTCTGACAATCTTGCACTTTCTGTTTGGAAATGACATGAATGTTTGTGCCACTGCTTAATAACTGTTTAATAAATACACTTTTGCTAAACTGACTTAGTTGTGATTTCCCTCTCTGCATGAAAGTTTAAAAGTAGCACATATTAATGCAGTATGAAGAAGAATGTTTTAATGTAGACACATAGAATCATCATACTGCTGTGATTATATGCATCATGTGTTCATTCAAGGCTAAGGCAAAATACCGAGATATATATCGTGTATCGTGACATGGCCTTAAAATAGAGATATTAATAAAAGGCCATATCGCCCAGCCCTACTAGGAATAAGTGTTTTATACCGAAAACATTATTCAACTTGCAGTTCTTAAGACATTTTCTTTGTGGGGCAAAACAAAATCTCTTATTTGAATAGTATTTTTTTTCCAAAATGGCATTTTAAAACTATTATTCATGCTAAAATTAAGGTTATTATTAACAATAAGGAATTAGCTTCTAAAACTAGGGACATTTCTAGAAATACAATTGTACATTTTGGCAAGTGGGAAATAATTTGAAGTGTGTCTCAACCCTTTTGTCCATAAAGTCTCTCCTTGGTCACATGCTTGTTTCTGTTTGTCTTCCTGCTGCTGCTGAAGCGTACCAAGAGGTTACTGCAGGTCGTCGTCCATTCGCACAAACCTTCCGCGTTATCAGCTGCATCTCCGACAAACAGCGAATTACTCGGCCCGCAAATTGCGTCTCCCATCCGCACGCCTCGCCCCGCTGAGCGCCCGCGCTCGCTGGCGAGCGAGCAGGCAAACAACCCGTCTCCGCCTGAGCGGCCGTGTGGCAGGTTGCCGTGGCAACTAAACAAGCCAAGGCCAAGCGGCGGGTGACGCGCGGGTACGGGCGCCCGTGATAGGCCCGACCGATGTCTCGCTGCAGAGCGAGATGCGCTGACCTGAGACGTCCCCCTCCCTTTCTTTGAGAGCATAAAGAGCCAGCGCCAGGCGGTGAGTCAAAGGCGGAGCGCTAAACGCTGCCGTGGCTCACCTGGCAGCAGGTTGCAACTTGCATTCACGTTGCACAACAGCAGCAGCCGTTTAAGAGTGAGCCTCCATTAAGGACACTGCAAGATGCAAGTATTGGGACACTGAAACCCACTGGAGCATGGAAGACATTTCCCATACATTCATTTATTGGTGGCGGCTCGCCTGGAATAAATGTGGACCGCCAAAAAAAGATGCAACGCTACCTGTTTAGAACTCGTTTATGCTCTTATTTTGAAATATTGTACTTGTGAAAGTGTCACATCCACTTCTGGTCATCAGTAAAACCATTCTCTCTACCGCTTTCTATCGGTGCAGAGGTGGCTTTAAGAGACATATTTGAAGCATTAATGGCTTCTTTGGAGTGCATGTTCTGGTACCATTATAGTGGAAATTACAATAACGTGCACACGTCATACTTGCCAACCCTCACGATTTTCCCGGGAGACTCCCGAATTTCAGTGCCCCTCCCGAAAATCTCCCGGGGCAACCATTCTCCCGAGATCCACCCGGACAACAATATTGGGGGCGTGCCTTAAAGGCACTGCCTCTACAAACTGTCGTCACGTCCGCTTTTCCTCCATGCAAACAGCGTGCCGGCCCAGTCACATAATATATGCGGCTTTTACACAGACACACACACACACAAGTGAATGCACGCATACTTGGTCAACAGCCATACAGGTCACACTGAGGGTGGCCGTATAAACAACTTTAACACTATTACAAATATGCGCCACACTGTGAACCCAGACCAAACACATTTCGGGAGAACATCCGCACCGTAACACAACATAAACACAACAGAACAAATACCCAGAACCCCTTGCCTTGCAGCACTAACTCTTCCGGGATGCTACAATATACACACCCGCTACCACCAAACCCGCCCCCCCACTCTCCCCATCTCCCGAATTCGGAGGTCTCAAGGTTGGCAAGTATGGCACACGCTGTATTAAGACTACACTTAATGTGACAACTATTATATGCATAAGCATTTGCTGCCTATTTTTATGTGATAATTGCATGTTTTAGGGTAGTACGGTATATCGGTACTAATAAAATACAGCGGTACTAATGAAGTAAAAAAGGTACTATTCTGCCTTTGAAAAATACGGGTACTTTTCATTTAAAGGGGAACTGCACTTTTTGGGGGGGAATTTTGCCTATCGTTCACAATCATTATGAGAGACAAGAACACACATGTCTTATTTTTTTTTAGGAATTTAAAGATGATAAAAAAACGTTAGGAAGATGCGGCTAATAGGAGTCACCGTTGTAGCCTTCAAAGCCTCTAAGACAACTTCCAATCCCTCCATCAACATTTTATATATACACTGCATATATACACTGTATATACATATATATATATACATATATACATATATATACACATATATATATATATATACATATACATACACATATATATATACACACATATATACACATATATATACACATATACACACACATATATATATATACATATATATACACATATATACACACACATACATACATATACACACATACATACATATACACACATACATACAGCAATGAATAAATATAATGTACAAGTTACACCTTTTGAATGCAATTACTGAAATAAATCAAGTTTTTCAAAATATTCTAATTTACTGGCTTTTACCTGTATATATATACATATACATATACACACACACACTTGCAATGTTTATATTGAACATATTACATATTATGAAGGTGTCTGTTACTACATGATATATATACTTGCAGTGTGTATATTGTACATATTACATATTGTTATGAAGGTGTCTGTTACTACATGATATATATACTTGCAGTGTGTATATTGTACATATTACATATTGTTATGAAGGTGTATGTTACTAAATCATATACTGTATATATATATACCGTATTTTTCGGACTATAAGTCGCAGTTTTTTTCATCGTTTGGCCGGCCTCCAGTCCGATTTATATATGTTTTTTTCCTTCTTTATTATGCATTTTCGGCAGGTGCGACTTATACTCCGGTGCGACTTATACTCCGAAAAATACGGTACTTGCAATGTTTATATTGTACATATTACATATTGCTATAAAGGCGTCTGTTACTACATTATTATATATATATATACCGTATATATATAATGTAGTAACAGCAACATTGTATATATATATATATATATATATATATATATATATATATATATATATATATAATGTAGTAACAGACACTTTCATAACAATATGTACAATATAAACAGTGCAAGTATATATATATATATATAAATAAATAAATATATATATATATATATATATATAATGTAGTAACAGACACCTTCAGAACAATATTTAATATGTAAAATATTTACTGTATTTTGATCATTTTTAGCATTGCCGAAATTAATTCCTCGGCGCATTTATTTTCCATAACAACGCACTTCCGACTTCTGGCAACAAATGTGTGTCCGACTTCCGGAAAAAAACGTGAGTATGTGTTCTAATCATGGCAGATTTGGTAACAGACATGGAAGACGACTATTTTTGGACAAATGAGGATTCACAACCTTATCTTTTTGAAGCTGAATATACGGAGGATGAACTGTTGCTTCTGGAAGCGAGCACGAAGGAAGAGTGAGACGTTGGAGCAGACGGAAACCGTGAGAGTGAGGTGAAAGTGACTCGAAGCTGCAAAATGTGGAATTTGAAGCCAAGCTATTTCAACATGAATGGAGTGCTTACCCAAATAATCCGGAAAACACGTCCCCGGCCAGCTGGACCAAGGAGACAACTGTCAATCGAGTGAGTCACACTTTATATCGATCATGATACACGCAGCACGTCACACGTTTTATTACAACTACAGTACATACACTGTCTGGCTAGCTGTGTACAAACAAAACATGTAATAATACTTTACAGACACTGTAATATGATAATGTTTTATATATCAATAATAAATGTAAATGTAAAGAGAAAGTGTAACGATTGAATGAATACAGTTTTATGATGGTGAGGGGAGGTGGCCGTGATTGGATTAACAGACGATTGCCATCAGTGCATTGGACGCTATGGAGGACACGCGCCGTCTGACTGACACCATCAGCTGACACTTTGCATGAAAACGCTCGCAGGGAGCTGAGCAGCTGTCCTTTTCCGAGCTGCAGACATGCTCAGTCTGAAAGTAGCTTGTTCGTCGTTAAGCCTCGCTTCCCAAACAAGGAAGTAATGGCTGATTTGCACAGGGGTCAAAGGTGGCATCCTTTGTAACACATGCCTGGAAGACTGCCAACTAGAGCAAGGGGGCGGGCGTCCTGGAGAAAATGCCGCCTCATCAGAGCACGGAGAGAGAGAGAGAGAGAGAGAGGGGGCTGACGGGGAGAAAACAAACCTCCATGAGCCGCGCGCGTGCATTAATACAACTTCTGTTCGGAGTTTGTGTTTAATTGTCGGCTTTTCACAACGACGCCCCCCCCCCCCGCCACTCATCTGATGAGATACCAGCCGGCTGCTTGCCTTCACAGCTGGACAATTTATACATTTCCAGTTCGGCGAACCGCGCCGTGCGTAAAACGGTCATGTGCCGCCGGAGAGCAGATGGTGACACTGCAGCTCGCTGGGGGATCGTGCACAACAAACAACACAAGACTCTCAACAACAACACAACTTCTTGCACCTCCACAATCCAATCTGCACCTAGGAAAGCTCTCCGCCGCTGATGTTAGCTAACCTGTTAATGAATTAAACATACCTGCGGATGTCACCTGAGGCTCGTTAGGCCGCCGGGCTGGTTGCTCTTTAAACTTGCAACACGCAATCACATGACTACAACAAACAAAGCTTGTTTACTTTGCATGCGCACACTCCGACACTACGACCCCTCACTCCCTCTGCCAGCCTCTGACACCTATTATAAAGCTATTCTGTTATGTTCCATTTCTACGTTGTCATGTCACACTCAAGCAGCTATCCATTATTTTACTACTCCACTAATCTATCCATTATTTTAGTACTCTACTAATCTATCCATTAGTTTGTTCCATTGATCGAGTATTTGATAAAACATTTTATAACCTAAATGCATAGTTTAGGGAAAATAGTTTAAATAAACAGAGATTTTTATACTTGCCATGACCTTATTTACTTTCTATTTACCTTCTTTGACTGTCTTTTACCTTGTTTTACCTTCTATACTCATTTTTAAACTTGTATTTACCTTTTTTATTCAATTTATTTTACCTTTTAACTTTTTTTACCTTTCATTTACATTATTTTACTTTATATTTACACTCTTTGACCGTCTATTACCTTTTATATTCCTATTTTTAGATTCTACAGAACTTATTTTATCTTTTTGAATGTATTTTACCTTGTAGCTCTTTTACCTTTTATTTACTTACTTTCAGTTTAATTGGACATATTCCACCTTTTTTTTTTACCTTCAATTACTTTTTATTCACCTCCTATTTACCTTCTTTGACCGCCTTTTACTTTCTATTTTCACGTTTTAATTTTAATTTATATGTTTGACTTTTTGTAACCTTTTATTTACATGTTTAACTTATTTTACCTTCTATTTACTTTCGATTTACTTTTACTTTTTTGATAATCTTTTACATTGTTTTATCTCTTAACTTCTATTTACCTTCTTTTGGACCTATTCTTCCTTTTATTTACCTTCAAATACTTTTTTTGTACCTTCTTTTACCTTGTTTATTAATTTTTTTAAATATATATATATATATATACACACACACATATGTACTATACACGCAAATACATACATATATACACACATACATACACTTTTATACATTCATACACATTTATATACGCACATTTTTACATTTATACACACATACATACATACATACATATATATACACATATATGTACATATATACACATATATGTACATTTTTCATATACACATTTATGTACATGTACATATATACACACATATATGTACATTTTTCATATACACATTTATGTACATGTACATATATATACACATGTACATACATACACACATATGTACATGTACATATATGTACACACACAGACACACACATACATATACACACATATATGTACATACACACATATATGTACATATATATACACATATATACACATATATGTACATATATATACACATACATGTACATATACATATATGTACACACACAGACACACACATACATATACACACACATATATGTACATACACACATATATGTACATACATATATATATATACACATATATGTACATATATACACATATATGTACATATATATATACACATATATGTACATATATACACATATATGTACATATATATACACATATGTACATATATACACATATATGTACAGATATATACAGATATATATATACAGATATATATATATATACAGATATATATATACAGATATATATACATATATATATATATATATATATATACACAGATATATATATATATACAAAGATATATATATACATATATATATACATACACACAGATATATATATACATATATATATATATACACACACAGATATTATATATATATATATATATATATATATATATATTTATATATATATATATATATATATATATATATATATATACATACATACATACATATGTATGTGTGGGAAAAAAAATCACAAGACTATTTCATCTCTACAGGTCTGTTTCACGAGGGGGGGTTCCCTCAATCATCAGGAGATTTTAATGGGAGCATTCACATACCATGGTTTATATAGGGCACAGAGTGGGTGGGTACAGGCTGGCGTAGGGGCGTGGTGATTGGCTCATGTGTTACCTAGGAGGTGTTTCCGTCTGTGGCGGCATGCTGTTACAATTTCGCTGCGCTTGTTGAGGGATGACAGGTCTGGACGGTAAATAATAAACAGTTTCTCTTTCAAGCATAGGTTGCATCTTTTATTACCACTATTGTAAGGTGTGCTGGATGCAAGAATTTGCCATGTTATTGAATATTCAACATTATTGTCTTTGAGGTCCCAAATGTGTTTGCTGAGTTCTGTGGTATTCCGCAGGTTTTGGTTCCAGGAACCAATATACACATTTATGTGGAACCAAAACCTGCGAAATACCACAGAACTCAGCAAACACATTTGGGACCTCAAAGACAATAATGTTGAATATTCAATAACATAGCAAATTCTTGCATCCAGCACACCTTACAATAGTGGTAATAAAAGATGCAACCTATGCTTGAAAGAGAAACTGTTTATTATTTACCGTCCAGACCTGTCATCCCTCAACAAGCGCAGCGAAATTGTAACAGCATGCCACCACAGACGGAAACACCTCCTAGGTAACACATGAGCCAATCACCACGCCCCTACGCCAGCCTGTACCCACCCACTCTGTGCCCTATATAAACCATGGTATGTGAATGCTCCCATTAAAATCTCCTGATGATTGAGGGAAACCCCCTCATGAAACAGGCCTGTAGAGATGAAATAGTCTTGTGATTTTTTTTCCCACACATACATATATTGCGCTCTACTACGGTATCGAGCACTATTTTTTGGATAACCTTATTAAGACATATATATATATATATATATATATATATATATATATATATATGACTGCCTGCTGTTGCACTGATCAGCCTAGTGGTGGCTCACATCCATCACACACAGAGCTATTTTAAAGCAATGTTAAAAGGATAAAGCCATTGTTTACAAATTTGGTAAATAAATAACCAGAAAATGTATATTTTGTTGTTTTCTTACTGTACCGAAAATGAACCGAACCGAACCGTGACCTCTAAACCGAGGTACGTACCGAACGGAAATTTTTGTGTACCGTTACACCCTTAGTACATGTGTGTATGTATGTATGTATATATATATATATATATTTATACACACACACACACACACACAGGTTGCACTTTGGTAACCCGTGCATTGGGATGTGACAGTAAACGGTAGCAATGATAAAACTGTCGGTTAGTATTACTGTTTTAAATTAAAATGATTGGAAATAGCGTGATTTATAGCCATACTTTGATTAACTCACAAACCGGTTAGTGCTAGCTTGCTAGCTAGCTTAAATGCTAACATGAATACAAGACATTAACAACATAACACAAGCTAAACTTGCATAAATACATTACTGAGCAAGTAAGATATTCAATTGTAAATATTGAACCTACAGGCTGTGCTCCCTTAGTAAAAAGTGATCGATCTATACTCGGAGAAATATGACACAAAGGTGTGTTTGTTTGTTTTTTAACAACTTTATTAAAGACATAGCTGTCTACATTGGAAAGTGAACTTGTGTGACGTCACATACACCAGATGTGAAGCAAAGTACACACTTAATTTGCCTTTATCAATAAAAAAAACATTCTAAAACTATTACAAATTAAAATGAAAAAAAAACAAAAAACATTTACACACTCAAAAAAATAGCTCTTAAGAATTCAAAACGATATTTAAGGTTTCTTCTGCCAAGAAAGTATATTTGTGTCTAATTAATATAGTTTTTTTGTTTTCAAATTAATAGTTGTTTAAGGTTTGTTTAGTTTAAAAAAAAAAAAAAAACGACACGTTATGGGCACATTCAACAATACCGCTATATAACATTTTCACATCGTTACATCCCTGCCCGTTTACAGATGGTGTCCCTGATGTGTCGACTGGGTGTGTACTGTACACAGTACGTTTCTTGTTGACGGAGCGGAATAAATGTCACATTGAATTTAAGACAGTATGTCGCAAGCTTTCTTTTCTTTTCTTCTCAAAATCGAATTGTAGACAGAAGAGACAGGAAGTTGTTTTTCCTGCCACTCATGTCATCTCACTTGCACTTTTTATGTGCACAAAACTGCCTCATCAATATCAGCCTGGAAACTTTTTTGCAAACAAGATCAAAAGTAAACCCTCAAAATTATTTGTATGTCTGTATGTATGACATTCACTGTAATTATGTTTATTTCTCTAAAAATATATTGTCTATTTTGTGAAACCATAGCAGTGAAGTGATAACAAATGTATCTGTATTATTCCAATGTGACCCACTGGTCAAATATTGAAGTTTAGACAAGAAAACCATACAAATGTGTGGCAAAAACATCATGATTAAGCACTTTTCTGCCCCTCCACCACCATCAGTGTGAAGGCTGTGTGCTGGTGCTGTGCAAGACAATTCGGCTCAAGTTGCAAACTCTGTTAGGTGCTAAATATAGCTGACTGGGATATGAGAGATACAACAGGCAGGCTGTGCACTTAAAGCTGCAGCAGCGTTATGGCAACCATACGCAACAGGCTGCCGGTGCCTGGTTGTGTGTGCACCGGGAGAGCAAACACACCACACAGGTTCTATCCATGCTGCTTAAAAGGAGTGTTTTTCAACCACTGTGCCGTGGCACACTAGTACAGTCTGGTGTGCCGTTAGAGATTATCCAATTTCACCTATTTGGGTCAAAAACATTTTTTGCAAACCAGTAAGTATAGTCTGCAAATTATGTGTTGTTGAGTGTCGGTGCTGTTTAGAGCTCGGCAGAGTGACCGTGTAATACTCTTCCATATCAGTAGGTGGCAGCCGGTAGCCAATTGCTTTGTAGATGTCGGAAACAGCGGGAGGCAGCGTGCAGGTAAAAAGGTGTCTAATGCTTAAACCAAAAATAAACAAAAGGCGAGTGCCCCTAAGAAAAGGCATTGAAGCTAAGGGAAGGCTATGCAGAACGAAACTAAAACTGAACTGGCTACAAAGTAAACAAAAACAGAATACTGGACGACAGCAAAGACTTACTGCGGAGCAAAGACAACGTCCACAGTGTACATCCGAACATGACATGACAATCAACAATGTCCACACAAAGAAGGATACAAACAACTGCAATATTCTTGATTGCTAAAACAAAGTAGATGCGGGAAATATCGCTCAAAGGAAGACATGAAACTGCTACAGGAAAATACCAAAAAAAGAGAAAAAGCCACCAAAATAGGAGTGCAAGACAAGAACTAAAACACTACACACAGGAAAACAGCAAAAAAGTACAAATAAGTCAGGGTGTGATGTGACAGGTGGTGACAGTACACCTACTTTGAGACAAGAGCTATAGTGAGCATGTTTGGTTATGCTTTAAAGTCATATCCAACAATTGTGACAACGACTTTTTACTGTCAACTGGCTCAAAAAAGGTTGAAAAACACTGGCTTAAAGTTAATAAGTGCACTATCGTAAAGTGGAAACTTACAAAAAATATCCAATACTTCATAAAATGCCTGTAGGCTCCGTTAAAAAGTGCGAGGACAGCGTGCCTGCATGCCCAGCCTGAGGCGGGGTCTTCGTGGAAGTGACAGCCGACTGTCACCCCGCACAGCGCGGCTTCAGCGCCACCGATGCCTCCGCCGTCTTGTCACGAGCTAGCTGACAAGCTAATGCGAACCAGATGTAAAGAAGCGGTGGGTGGGGGGGGGCGTTATGACACAGTCGTCAGCCGGCTGGCGGGGCGTGAAGTCAGGCGAGCGCCTCTCTCGTTCCCCGGCGGGAGCTTTTAAGGACGCTCGCCGCCGAAGGAAAGCCCACTCTGGGTTCCCCGTGGATGCGTCAGCGAGCCCCGGCTAACTTAGCATTAGCGTGCTAACTTAGCACGCTAATGCTAACTTAGCATGCCAATGCTAACTTAGCCTGCTAATGCTAACGTAGCATGCTAATGCTAACTTAGCATGCCAATGCTAACTTAGCATGCGAATTGACGGCTGCGCTTCGGCTGCTCGCTGCCCGGACGTCGTGTTTGCTAACCGCACTCGGGAACTTTTCCGCACTGCCGCCGCGAACAATTGTTCGAAATGACGTAAGGAAAGTTAAATAGACCTTGTTGTGTGCGGGAGAGGGAGTTTAGAGTCCAAACATGATGCGTAATTTTACCTCATTATGGCCGCGCTGTGACACGCGAGGAAGGAGGCCGACGTCAGGAGCGACGGCCCCCGGCCGACATTCCCCGCAGGGGTGGCCGCCGCCGCCGGCGCCGACACCGCTCGCTCGGGCCGGCTTGTGGCCACGCCGCTGGAAGGTCCCGCTCGCTTGGAAGGTGGGGACCAGGCGAGAGTCCGCTCGACGTAGCCTTCAGAGCGGGCAAAGAGCGGCGCCGCGAGTCTCGCTGTAAGTTTGGGTGGAAATCAGGAGACGCGTCACCTTGCTGCGGTTCATGACTCCCACTCGGCGAGAGTGTGAAGGAGGGCAGGACGAGTCGCCATCGAGCCGCCGACAATCATGAGAGTGTCCACACCGGCACCCGTAAGTCACTGACTCATGTCACTGTGGACTTCCCACGGTGACACCCACTGGACACTTCATTAAGTACACATGCACATTACAGTACTAGTGATAACACCCAGGCATGCATGCATTCATGTCGGACTTCTTCAAACACGGGTGTCCAAACTTTTTCAACTGAGGGCCGCACATTGAAAAATTAAACCATGCGTGGGGCTTTTTGATATTTTTCATTTTGAAAACCATAAATTATATAATTTTTTTTACCTCTAGGGCAGTGGTTCTTAACCTTGTTGGAGGTACCGAACCCTACCAGTTTCATATGCGCATTCACCGTACCCTTTAGTGAAACATAAAATGTTTTTTTTTTTTTTCAAATTCAAGACAAAGTTATATGTTTTTGGTAACACTTTAGTATGGGGAACATATTCTAATTAACAAAGACTTAATTTAGAGTTTTTTGGACACTAGGGGAACATATTCTTTATGTTAGCATTACATACTATACATTACCTTTTGCACTATATTAATTTATATTATTATGTGTTGCCAACTTTGTACTTTTTTATGTCATTGCCTGAAATAAATAAATAAATGGAAAAAAAAAATGAATGAACATATTCTAAGTAACAAATACTTAATTTAGGGTTATTTGGTTAGGGTTAGGGGCTAAGGGCCAGAGTTAGAGGGTTAGGGTTATAATAAGGCCATGCCGAATAAGGCATTAATAAGTACTTAATAATGACTAGTTAAGAGCCAATATGTTACTAATTTGCAACTAATTAATGGTGAATATGTTCCCCATACTAAAATGTTACCATGTTTTTTTTACAGGTGCACAAAATGAATCGTGCATGAACATCACCTTGTTCAAAGAACAAAACCAACACAGTGCATAAACTCACAACAAATTACACACCTGCAAATCAGTCTGACTTCTGCTGTTGCCGTATCCGTAATACGCCGATAGGCAGAAGTTTTTATTTACACGATGAGTCGGGTGTGTTTTGACCTCCGCCGAACCCCTGAGGCCGACTCACCGAACCCCTAGGGTTCAATCGAACCCAGGTTAAGAACCACTGCTTTAGGGCTCCCGTCAAGATTGATCTCATGGACACGGAAGGGTCTCGGTCTTAAAAAGGGGTAAACATAAGTTATATTTTTTGATTCAACGCTTAAATCTCTTGCTCAACTTCAGGTCAATCTGTCGATATTAAGTTTATTTTAATTTGTATGCACTTTTTCTCAAAACCTTATGCAGTATCCCCCCCCTCCCAAAATTTTTTTATAAAAAATCAAAGTGGAATATTTGATATGAAGTAATTGGAGCCTAACATAAGTCAATAATTCATAACATTGATTTTAATTCATTGTTATTTTTTGAGCAAAAATACTGCCATCAAAATAATACATACAATAATAATACATAATAATAATAATCCATCTTTTAACCTTTTTGAACAAGTCGTGCATGCTTTTATTTCAAGTGGCCTGGATTACTGCAATGCACTTTATGCTGGCATTAGCCAAAAAGCTCTCTCCCGGTTGCAGTTAGTCTAGAACGCGGCAGCACGACTTTTAACAGGGGCCAGGAAACGCCAGCATATAACCTCAATTCTTAAGAGTTTGCACTGGCTCCCTGTTCAGCTTAGAATTGATTTTAAAACCTTGCTGTTTGTTTTTAAAGCTTTACATGTACTGGCACCTCAGTATATCTCGGACCTCATCCAAATTTACAATCCTGTGCGCGCTCTGAGGTCCGAGAGCCAGCTCCAGTTTGTAGTGCCCAAGACCAGACTTAAATCCAGGAGAGACAGGGCCTTCTCTGTGGTCGGCCCTAAGCTCTGGAACACTCTGCCCCTCCATGTTCCAACTGCTCCCACAGTGGAGTGTTTTAAGTCTCGTCTTAAGACCCACTTTTATTCTCTGGCTTTTAACACTACGTGAGTTGTGTGGTTCTCTGTTGTCCTCTGTGTTTTTAAAATGTTGATTTCTATTTACTGTTTTAATTGGTTTTACCCTTTAAAATTGTTTTTAATCATATTTATTTTATATTGGTTTTATATGTATTTATTTTTGTTGTGCAGCACTTTGGAAACATTTTGTCGTTTAAATGTGCTATATAAATAAAGTGGATTGGATTGGATCCATCCATTCATTTTCTACCGCTTGTCCCTTTTGGGGTCGCTGGAGACTATCTCAGCTGCATTCGGGCGGTAGGCGGGTTACACCCTGGACAAGTCGCCACCTCATCACAGGGCCAACACAGATAGACAGACAACATTCGCACACTCGGGCCAATTTAGTGTTACCAATCAACCTATCCCCTGGTGCATGTTTTTGGGGGTGGGAGGAAGCCAAAGTCACAGGGAGAAAATATGCAAACTCCACACAGAAAGATCCCGAGCGCAGGATCGAACCCTGGACCTTCGTATTGTGAGGCAGATGCACTAACTCCTCTGCCACTGTGCGGCCTAATAATAATAATAATAATAATAATAATAATAATAATAATAATAATAATAATAATAATAATAATAATAATAATAATAATAATAATAATAATAATAATAATAATAATAATAATAATACATCCCACCAAAATAAAAATGTTAAAAAGGGTGGACCCCGCCTTCCGTCCGAATGCAGCTAAGATAGGCTCCAGCACCCCCGTGACCCTGAACGGGACAAGCAGTAGAAAATGGATGGATGGATAAGTCATACATTTTTTTACGCTTAAGTCTCTAGATGAACTTCAGATCTAACCGTCTATTGTAAGTTTTTATAAATTTTTTTAAATGTTGTTTTTGTTTGTTTTATGCCCTTTTTATTTTTAAAAAAAACGTTTTTATACGGCAAACACACAAAATATGCAATGTAAGTAAAATATTTGACATGAAGCAATTGGAGCTTTGAATAGATGAATAATTCATAACATCATTGATTTTGATTCATTATTATTTTTTGAGCAACAAGAGCTTGAAAGAAAATAACGTTCTGCATGGCAGCTTTGTGTTATTAGAGTGAAAAATGCAACTTTTTCTTGTTACATTTCACCTATTTGCTATTTTATTCCACTTTTTGATTTTATGTTTATTTAATTTAATATAATTTTTGAATGCGCTGCAAACATACTTGCCAACCCTCCCGAATTTTCTGGGAGACTCCCGAAATTCAGCGCCTCTCCTGAAAACCTCCCGGGACAAATATTCTCCCGAAAATCTCCCGATTTTCAGCCGGAGTTGGAGGCCACGCCCCCTCCAGCTCCATGCACCTGAGTGAGGACAGCCTTTTTTCACAAGGGAGGACAACAGGGTGACAAGAACTAAATCATCCAGACGAGAGATAAATTGTATTATTATGTTTATCTTACCTAAAAATAAATATATTTATTAATTTAAAAAAAATAAAATACATTTTTACTATATTTTGCTAAAAACATCAAAATTAATTGTATTTTTATTTGTATTTTTTCTGACTCCTTATTACATCCAGGCATTAGAATTATACATTAAAATAAACATATTTGAAATAATTAATTTTAAATTATCATAATAATTCATTTAAAATGACCATATTTAATTATTAAAATAATTGCTTGTTTATCAACAACTTTAGCATTTTATTCATTACATTTAGAAGCTCTCAGAAGCCAAGTTATGTTATATTCCTTAAGATTTATTTATGCAAGTTTGAAGTATCAATTATCTAAACACAGTTTTGTTTGCATATTTTCAGGATGTAGCTATATATATATATATATATATATATATATATATATATATATATATATATGAAATACTTGTCTTGGTGAATTCTAGCTGTCAATATAGTCCTCCCCTCTTAACCACGCCCCCAACCACGCCCTGCCCCCCCACCCCCCACCTCCCGAAATCGGAGGTCTCAAGGTTGGCAAGTATGCCTGCAAATGGCTACCGGGCTGCATTTTAGACACCCTATCTTAAACTGTATTGTAAGAGACACAGTATGTGTATAAAAATGCACATTCCCGTGCGTCATTTGCACTTTCTTGGAGAATATTGTTTTTAGGGGGAACCTATAAAGATTTTCTGCTTTTCTGACTTATAAATGAGGACGAAGTGAAGTGAATTACATTTATATAGCTCTTTTTCTCAAATGACTCAAAGTGTTTACATTGTGAAACCCAATATCTAAGTTACATTTAAACCAGTGTGGGTGGCACTGGGTGGGTAAAGTGTCTTGCCCAAGGACACAACGGCAGTGACTAAGATGGCGGGAGCGGGGATCGAACCTGCAACTCTCAAGTTGCTGGCACTGCCGCTCTACCAACCGAGCTATACCGCCCCAAGACAAGAAGAGTCACTGTGGACTTCCCACGGTGACACCCACTGGACACTTCATTAAGTACACATGCACATTACAGTACTAGTGATAACACCCAGGCATGCAAGCATTTCCTACTTCTTCAAACACGGGCGTCCTAACTTTTTCCACTGAGGGCCGCACACTGAAAACTTAAAACATGCGTGTGCCGTTCTGATAGTTTTCATTTTGAAAACCAATACATTATATCCATTTTTATTTTCCCTCAAGATTTGTCTCTGGGACACGGAAGGGTCTCAGTCTTAAAAAGGTTTAAAACAAGTAATATTTTTTTTATTCAATGCTTAAATCTCGAGCTCAACTTCAGGTCAATCTGTCGATGTTAAGTTTATTTTTATTTAGGAGAGCGTCTCCACACTGTGTATGGAGACACATAATTAGTCATACTTTTTTAAGACAATCGTCCGATATCGATCAGCGTACGATGGATTGGCACCTCCTTAATAGATACCTATATACTGTAGCTGAAGATTGTGCTTTTTGGTTCCTCGTCATAAAACTGTCCTCCAATTTATCCGCGTTCATAATTTCTGCGCTGGCACGTGGTGAGCAATTAGACGCGGTAGTAAGAAGACAAACATGGCTGTTGTTGGTGGGGTTTTTTTATTTTCCAGGTAAGGAAATGAAAGGAGCAAAGGAAGGTCGTAAGAACGCGGTGGCGGCGGCCATCGAGATCGAGAGAAAAAAGGATGAGAGTGAAATAATGTTGTCATGGAAACTGGCATGGATGTGAAGAGAGGAACAAGAAATGTAAATGGGTTCTGTGTGAGCTGAAGGAGGGGGAAACACAAAAGGTGTGTCCGTCAGGGCAACTTTGAACGTGACACTCGTCACGATGGCGACATGTGCATGTAAACACTCGCTGATCATGTCTACATTATTTCTTTTGGACATTTTTCATGCAGTCACATTGAAAAAC